>NW_010385993.1:0-986 GCF_000414095.1 Morus notabilis
TTCTTCTATCCTTGGTTTGTGACAGACAACTTATCAAAAAAATGAATGATGCGAAAAAGATCTCCCTTTGAATGTAACATTTGAAGCTTTGGATATTATACCTTGACGAATCAAGTTTTTTGTGAGCTTTAGTTTTGAGTTGGACATATGGTTCGTGTTTTTTGCAGTCATGGCAGGTGTGGTACCAGAAGGATCCCAATTTGATGCTCGCCAGTATGATGCCAAAATGAATGAGTTGTAAGTTTCCATAAGTTTTTCTATTGTTATTACTAATAATCATGTTTCCTGATAGATATGATAGCAAAGCCCCACTATTTTGTGTATCACTAATTTCAAATTCTCATTCTTGGATAAATGATGGGAGCAGACTTGGCAGTGATGGATCAGACTTCTTCACATCCTATGATGAGGTTTTTGAGAGTTTTGATGCTATGGGATTGCAGGAGAACCTCCTTAGAGGCATCTATGCTTATGGTATGTCACGGACTCACATTCTCACCATGATATATTCTTTTGGAAAATTAAAAATAAAAATAAAAAGTTTCTAGTACTGGTACTTCATTGAACCTTTGCTTTGAAATTAAGGAGGATTGTAGGCAAGTTTACTTCTTAAGTTGCCTACCATACATTCCATACCTCTATCACTGTTGTAGCTGTGTGCTATCATCATACGTGGTTCATCTTTATTTGATTGCTTGTCAAAATATAAGCTGGTCAGCTTATGCTGTTAGTGTCTTGTTTGTCTTTTTATATCAGTACATAAGTGGCGTGATCTTCAATCGAAGTTAGGTTTAGGACCATTTCCTAACATAAAAGATTTGTGTATGTTGACATGTAAATTGTTCTTGTAGCAACATTAAAACTGATAACATGGCCTGAACTTATTTGTAGGTTTTGAGAAGCCCTCGGCAATTCAGCAAAGAGGAATTGTTCCCTTTTGCAAAGGACTTGATGTGATTCAACAAGCACAGTCTGGAACTGGAAAA
>NW_010385994.1:0-987 GCF_000414095.1 Morus notabilis
TTTAAACCTTTAAACATAATTCGAATTGAATTGTTTGGTTTAAATTGTTTAACCAAACAAGGGTTATAAGTAAATTCGACTTGGACATTGATTGCATTTGTCAGTAAAGACGGTTGCAATATAAGGGTGAACACAATTATTGAGATTCAATAGAAAAAGACCCGTTCGGTACAAATAAAATCAAGCGTGACCAAAATTAATAAGAACTACCACAGTTAATGGATAAAAACCAATCGATTGAGATCAAACCCTTAATATTGAAAACACAAATGTCGCAACCCAGTAACAAAAAGTTAGGTTTAAATTATAGTGATTTTAACTGCGATTCGAACCGATGTTTGAATACACAAATAAATTATAATTTGAATTATTAATAAAATCTGAAATGTATTTGGATATAGTGTTGAAAACTGTCACATCAGAGTTTTGCAACAAATATTATAAAATCTCATTGTAAATGGGGTTAAAAAATATGTAATATCGATGGAGATTTGTTCACTTCTTCATTATGAACATATAAGGAAAAAAAACATCTCAATTGGAGTTGAAACGTAGAAGTTATAATGCCCCTGTTTGGTTCACTGGTTCGAATTTTGTTGATTTAAAATTTTTTGTGTAAACAGAAAAATTCAAACTGTATGGTTTGAATTGTAGTTCGAATTGACATTTGCATGTGCATTTAAAATTCTAATTTGAACATGGAATAAAATTCAAATTTGTGTTTGGTAGGTGCAAAAAGTAAAGAGAGTGAGTATCTTTTTATTGTCTAAAAATAGTTTGAACGGTTTAGCTTAAGAATGAACTAAACTCTAAGTTTGACAGTTTAACTCAGTTCAAGTTGAGAATATAAGTCAAACTGCATGCTTACCAAACACGAATTTAAATTGTGCTCACTGTTTGAACTGAGTTGAACTGAACTAAACCAGTGAAACAAATGGGAGTAACATTTTTAAGCTTAAAGATAAAGAGATAGAAAAAATAAAAAAT
>NW_010385995.1:0-988 GCF_000414095.1 Morus notabilis
AGAAGAATCAATATTATTGAAGAATATGAATAAGTTACACATGCATAAAGCATCATGCTATATGTTGGATACACTATATATGCATTGAATTTTCCCCTACAATTTATTTGCTTTTTTCTTTTATTTTTATTTTTCACTCAAATAGTACATAAATAGCTAGAGACGATTATAGAGGACACATCTAATCAAGAACTAGTTCAGATAGTCTCGACTACCATAGGGGCTAAATGCCTCTGAAAACCAGCTCTTCTTCCTCCAAGAAGTCCATCCCATTTCCTCACATATTTCATCACTGTGGTTGATACTATAAGTTGAAATGCAGTGCCTCTTGTAGAACCTGGTGGTTCTCTTCATGACTTCCATCTCCTTCAGTGTTCTCTCGAGCATTTCCGTCACACCCGGAAGCTTGAATTTGTCGTCCACTAGCCGTGCCAGCCATATCGAACGCAATTCAGACGAATGTAGGTTCGCCACACTCTCAACATAGCCCACAAATCCCATGTTTGGGATCAAAGGATGGATAGTACCCCTGATCACCAACAAAGAGATTTCAACATAAACACAATATTTGAGACTAATTCTTTAATGAGGTTCTTTTATAATATCAAAAATTTTGTTCTTTCTACCTGTATAGCGGCATGAGACCAGATGGATACTCCAACAAACTGCGAAAGGGCTCTGGCATGATGGCTTTGAGCTTTTTCTTACCATCATAACCAGTGGCGAGGACGACAACATCAGCTTCGATCTTTTCTTTGTCGTCGAACTCGATTCCTTTTTCCCAGAACCACCATTTTGATGATCTCTTGAACACAATCTTCCCCTTGTCAGCCTCAGAGAAGAAGTTCTCCGGCATGATAGCCATTTGGCAAGACGCGTAGTCCTCGACAAAAGGGTGGTCCGGTTTTAGTCCATACTTCTCCAAAGGAAGCTTGTGCAGCAAATAGGATTCTATGAACTTTGAAACTACTAGCCTCTATGATGAATA
>NW_010385996.1:0-987 GCF_000414095.1 Morus notabilis
TTTCTCCGTGGGGAAACAAAAACTTTTCAATGAAGGAATTGAAAATTTCTTCGATGGCAAACATTCTCCTTGGGTGTACATGCTACAAAAAGCTGGCTAGCTAGCTCAATTCTCTTCAGCCTTCGCTTTTGGTTTGCTAAATTTTGCTCTTTTTGGATCTTATCAAGACCAATCCATGCCGAACTCTTTTGACTTTTATTTTTATTATTATTTTTTTAAATCTTTCTCTTACTTTTCATACCATAAATTTATAATGAAATTGTTCGGCGTGTTTGAGGCCTGAACGATGATTTTTTTATTTTTTATTTTTATTTGGTAGGTCAGGCATATTCTTTCCAGCAAATTTATATTTTTCTTATGTGATAATTGTTCTCATAATTATAGATCATCTTTTTCAACATTATCAGCTGGGATTCTCATGACGTGCAAAAAAAGAAAACTACGCGCGCTTCATACTTTATCTGGCATATATTTAATTGTAGATACATAATTTTTATATAATTTTAAGGCTGAATGGCTGATATAATGTCCATTCAACAACTACGAATACTGATTGTCATTCAACAAGGGTAAAAAGGGGGGGAAAAAAACACGCAGATAGTTGTTTGCCAAAAACTGAAAACATTAAGAACTGACCGTGTCTTAGTTACGTTTAAGAGACATTGTCAAACGAAATCAGATCCAAAATGATTAAGCAAAAAAGGGGTCTAAAATGAGAGCAAAATAGAAGTACTTAAACACGCCCTCCTCCAAATCCAAACATGTACACAACATTTTCTGCGGATATAATCTTTTGTCTATATCTATCGAAAGTTCTTAACTATGTATAAAGGTTTTTTCCTTTTCATTAAACACATAGTGGTTGGAATTGGAATAAATAAATAAACTGTAGAACAATTAGCAATATTTTTTGCTTTTTTATCTGTATATATTTTAGATTTGATCAAAATATATAATTGAAAAAACCTGATATATATATATATATAT
>NW_010385997.1:0-988 GCF_000414095.1 Morus notabilis
TCAAAATGCCATGTTTCACCCTATGTTTTTTAAGAATGCTATTATAATCTCTCGTGTATATAAATTAATCTTAAGACTTCGCATGTAATGTGTTCTGGTTGAAATTACAATGCGAAATGACAATATTGACCTTCAGTAGAAAGATTTGATTTTGGTCGCTCCAAATGGGAATTCATTAATCTCCAAAGCTACACATTCCACATTAGGATTTAAAGTAACTCACACCTATGGAAGCTTAAAACTTCACCTCACTGAACTACAAATATGCTGAAACTTGTAACAGCAAAATGTTCAATGTTTCATTTCTTATTTTCAGTGTCTATTTAAGCATGGTAGAATGCAGATTACTAGTAAATTTATTCCTTTTTTTTTTAATTTGTTTCTAGCAAAGATAACTATACCAAGAAACTATGACTCCAAATGAAGTAATAATATGTGTTACTTGTGAAAACAGAATATGGGCAGGGCATAAAGGTATCAGCTAAAGGAGATATATACAGCTTTGGTGTGATGCTACTTGAGATGATATCAAGAAAAAGGCCCACAAGCAGTATGTTCTCAGATGGGCTTGATTTGAGGAAATGGGCAATTTCTTCACTTCGGAACAACATTTTGGATGTTGCCGATACCACATTGAAAAAGCAGGCAAGCTTAGATGGCTCAGATGGTGGTATGGAGAGGCTTGAGCAATGTTGCATTCAAGTGTTAAATGTTGCATTGATGTGCACACATGAGAAGCCGCAAGAACGACCCCTTATGTCGTCAGTTGAGCAAATTTTGTCGAACATTTCAAAAGAACTGCGAGTTGATCCTTATGCTTTAGTAAGTAGTTCCTTTGTTTTGTTATCAGAATAAATGAAAGATGTGCTTGCCTTTTCTCCAGGCATGTGTTGGTTGTATTACTGTCTAAAGTCTAAACTGATGAAAAAACTTGACAAATTTGGAGTACAGGAAAGTTAATTCATACATCTAAGAAAGGAAAAAAAAA
>NW_010385998.1:0-887 GCF_000414095.1 Morus notabilis
AAAATTTTTTGGATTGAAAAAATAAAAAAAAAAAAAAAAAAAAAAAAAAAAAAAGGATTCGTGGAGAAGTTGGATGTCGGGGAGCAGAAATTCTATTGCCACGTGCCGAATTTTCTTTTGTCACCCTTGTATTGTATGAACATAAAAAAGGAATAAACATAACTGTAATTCTTAGGACTAGTGTTCCCAAATATGGTAAAAAAAGGAAAAAAGCATAAAGATGATAGTAAAGTGCCGAGCCACCAAAGGAAATTCGCATTGTGTGCAAACTTTCATACCCCAAATTGAGCTTTTGTATTCATCTTGTGATGGGAAAAATGTTTGTCCATGACGATGAGAATTTCACAACCGTTATTCTTAACTAATCATCACTCTTTAGTAGCTGTAGAAGTATAGTTCAACAAAGTCTTTATCCCAGCCATATGTTGAACAATGACATCTTGTGAAGATCATGAAAATCAATAATATTTAGATCTTGCACTATAATATGACAATGTTTAATTAGACAGCGTCAAATAACATCAAAAAGGGCTTGTTTTTTTTTCAACTCAAATTCTATTATTAACAGTGTTTTTTCTCACAAAAATTTAAATTTTATTTTTTTATTACTTAGTTGCGAAACATACTTAAAAACTTCATAGGTTGATTTAAATTTTAAATGTAAAATCGTATTAATAATAGATACAATACGATTGTCCATTTTTTATTATTCATTAGTATTCGTTTCTCAATAAGATCCACGTGAGCTTTCAGGTCGACTATCCCTACCAATACATCAACAACGCAAATCTACCATTAGAGCACTTGATATTTACCAAATAATAAGGACCCATTAAGCTTTTTCAACCTAAAATTCAAAAAACAAAAGACCAATCAAAGGGATACTC
>NW_010385999.1:0-988 GCF_000414095.1 Morus notabilis
TTTTTTTTTTTTTTTGGGTTGAGTGAATCATGCCCTAACTAGGGTTGATTGCATTATCTAGCTTAGATTGATTTTAATTGAATAACTATATTCCAACTCATTTTTAATTTGTTACTAGTAACTTGATTTAATACTTACTTATGACAAAGGCAATTCAATAAGCAAAATGATTGGAAATAAAGCTAGCTTGCACCACAATACCAAAAAAAAAAGGTCAAATGGAATTGCGAAGATTGCTAAAGGGATAATTTATATGCAGTAATTGCAGTAAATAGTACACGTTTGATAAATTTTTTTAAGTAAATAATATATTTTTGAAACGATGAAGTAAATATTATATTAGCCATTAAATAAATTAAGTAAAAAATGTATCTGCGTTGAATAAATAATCCTACTTCAATTGTTTTAAAAATATATTATTTACTTTATAAACATTTATGTCTTTTTCCTCTTTATCCTTTTAATAATATATTCATTCGTTTGATAAATTTAACGAACATATGTAAAGTTATGAGGAGATTGTTTCCACATTTTATAATATTCCAATCATTTTAGATGTCTTTAAGTAGGTTATTCAATGTAATCATGTTTTTAATTTGAGAAAGTCCGCTCAATCTCTCTAAAGAGTTCAATTTATGATTCCCACAATAAGCACCAAGAAATCAATTTTTGTAAGAGAGTTTCTCATTATAGTTATATTTTTATTGTTTAGTCAATCTTTTTTAATTTAAGGAAATTACCATTTACACCTCTCAAAGGAAAAAAAGGACGGAGAAAAAATGTTTTTTTTTTTGCCGGAACAGAAACAAACTAAAAAAAAATGTTAAAATTTTGGAAATTTATCTCGCATAATTACGAAAAAGAAATATCGATAATTTTTTATTTTTTAACTGTTAAATTTATATTAAAATTTATTTATTATGTATATTTTTTTAATTTTATAAGATTTTGATAAAATTTAGAAAACGTTTGATTCATGGATTAAAAT
>NW_010386000.1:0-989 GCF_000414095.1 Morus notabilis
CCATTATGATTTTATCTTTACTTATTTACAAAATTATTTGAAATGGATTCAAAAATAATATAGTATTATAAAAGAGTTTTAAAAATACTTGATTATCAATTTTATTCTGTAATTATTCATCTTTAGAAAGACTTATTTGCTTTTCACATATTTCTCTTATTTGTATTTGAGCTCTGCGTAATGGATTTTGTCTCTATTTCACTCATTGTGACTATTATGTTTCTTGTTTTATTATCATTATCATTTTTTTCTTTTACTGGGCATTTGACTCATTCTGCTTTAAAATGTTTTCCTCTTTAGAGGGTTAGTAGTTTGATTTGCAGCCTAGTAAGTTGACGACAATAGTCTGAGCGCTCGAGATTTAAGATGGTTCGTTTTATTTTGATTTTAATTATGAGTTGTAATGTATTTTGTGTATATAACTGTATTGGTCGACACTGTTATAAAGTTATATCATTTTGAGAAAAACTATAAATTTATGGATTGTTTTAGTATTATTTGTAAATAAAAAACTCCATACCAATGTATTTTAATATTTATTATTTGAATTTTGTTAATTAATATTGTTTAATTAAATTATTTTTTTAAAATTTAATCTAGCTTTCTTTTTGGGTCGTGACAGTTTCTGTGAGGGAGGGAAAAAAAAGATAACGTTAAGCAGAAATCAAAGGGGACAAACATGAACAAAGTAGGGTGGTTTTAAAAAAAAGAAAAAAAAAGCTAAGAAATTAAAGAAGAAGAAAAAGGAAAAGCTCCAAGAATCGCACCTAAATTGAATTCGCGGGAATCACTCGAAAACAAAAACAAAACAAAAAAAAAACCAAAAAAAAGTTCCAGCGTTCTTGGCGGTTGCTAATTGTTTCTTGGGAAAATTCTTTTGGCTAGTTTTGAGGTTCTATGATAGCCAATTTGCTTGGTTTGCTTCCACATTTCCATTTCCGAGCTGAACAACACGGTCTTTTAAGGCGAAAATAATGTCTGAGAGCAAA
>NW_010386001.1:0-990 GCF_000414095.1 Morus notabilis
TTTTGCTTTTAAAACCTGTACAACAAGAATAAGTGGCTTTATCGTGGTAGAGTAGAGGCACTCAGCAAACTCCTCAATGGCAATGGTTAAAGTGTTCACAAGCACACTAAATTTTTATTATTATTATTTTTGGTGCAGTTTTTGTTGGTTAAATCAGTTACTTCGATTGGATTAGTTATTTTGTATAACATTATGGGCCACCTGTAAGAAGGTATCACAACGTAAAGATAAAGAGTAATTATTGAATATTTTTTTAGAGAACTTTATAAGAGTATATGTATTGACGCTCACATTCTACTTTTTACACACACGTTCTTAAATTATTTCTATTTTACTTGTTACTTCCTTCATAAATTTTCAAAAAAATCCCTACAACTAAATTACTTCCCTTCTACTTTTCACACCAACCCACATTCTACTTTCTACACCCCTGTTAAAATTTCAAAGTCTCTAACTAAATTGTATTGTATTTTTTTTTTCACCCACTCACCAACCAAACTTATCCTTTGTGTTTTTTTTTTGTTTTTTGTTTTTTTTTCTTTCTAGATTCCACAATCTGATACTTTAGTTTTTGAGAATTTGTTTTTGTGCTGTTATTCTGATCCAAAACTGGGTTTCAATCACGGGGTGTTCGCCCTACCATCTCTCTCTGTCTTCTTTTTTTTGGTGAAGTGACTAGACATGCATTTGTAGGCCGAATAGTTTTCAGATAAGCGAAATAACCCAATCTTCCTACAATTTGAACTGAGAGGGAAAAACAATTGGAAAAAAAAATTATTATTAAATGTTGTGTAAGCATATCATTCTTGACATTTTAGGGAAGGAAAATGCTAGTAACTACACTCGAACCAGAATACCAGATTAACTAAGATGTAATGCTAGTTACTACACTCGTGAAATTGATAATTGTTAATGACTTGGAATTGGTAGACGAGATATAGGTTAACTTTACTAACAACAAAAAAGAGAAATCCGTGTCCAAAAAAAAAA
>NW_010386002.1:0-991 GCF_000414095.1 Morus notabilis
GCTAGGTATATATCTTTATAAATTAATATGATTAATTTATTATTATATAAATTAATATATTTTAGAGTATTAAAAAATTTTATGAAAATTTTTAATATACACGATCCGCACATATACGATTCCGCATCCAAAATTGTTTCAGAAACCAACATCATGTTTTGCCAACTTTTTGACATCTCTACCAGGATATAAACCGCTTTCGTCTGCCAGCATCCATGGAGCCAAGTCACAACACGCCTTAAGCCATATGCAGCAGGGTCATTGAGAGGCATAATTGCAGCCTCTGCCGATGAGCGAAATCGATCCCTAGATGATAGGAGCACCATCTTTAGGGCTAGAGGTCTGAAGGCCAACCATGCGGCTGCATCAGACTTCGGCCTAAGAAGAGTATGGAATTAAGGAAAGGGACAAAACCCCTAATACACTGGAAAGAGATAGAAAGAAGAGAGAGACTAGAAATTTTATCATCTCCAAAATTAATTTCAAATTCCATTATATCATAAGAAATTATTTAATAAACTGAATGTATCATGTTATTTTATTCATGTGGTGTGCACGTCCAATAAAAATTTAACATTTATCTATATTTATCTATATCACCTTTTTATACTTGTACTTTTCTTTTCTAATATGTACTGTTTTAGTTGTGTCATAATCACCGCAAGTACTCTACCTAATCCCCTCCATTAATCAATTAACTTTAGATAATTATTTTATTTTCAAAATGTTATCATTTAATTTGCTCTTTAAAACGTTGCTTGCAAAGGGTAGAGCGGTAGAGGCATATATTTGCCAAAACTATTATATTTACAATAATAATATGCAATTTGATTGCTTGCAATTCCGTTGTAACTACAAGTCTAACGTCTTTTTATACTTAAGATATGTATTGAAGGTTTCTCAAGAAGGTTTTAATTTTTCTCATGATTTTTCTTTTAAAAACTTTGAGGAACTTGGATCTTGTGTGAACTTCATATATATATATATATAT
>NW_010386003.1:0-990 GCF_000414095.1 Morus notabilis
AAAAAAAAAAAGCGTTCAAATAAAGGGATTGTAGTGTTTGGGCTCAAGTTTTGTTCTTTGAAAAACTGAGCAAACGAGTTTTAGCTCTCCTATATATTCTGTTTGAAAAGCAATTTTGAGAAGAAATTGGTATATACCAATTTCCCAGTTTGTTTCATGCCTTGAAAATTAAAGATGTGGTTTTTTGATTCTTGGTAATTTCTTCTCAAATTGTCATAAGCCTGAAGTTAAACTTCTCCATCTGAACCATGTTATTGGCACTTTTAAAACATTTAAGATTTAAGATTAAGATTAAGATAAAGATTTTAAGATATAAGATTTAGATCTCATTAGCCTTCAACTGTGGTATATCAAATGGTCTTGCTAAGCTTAGCTAGTTAAAATTTGTTTGCTTACGCTCAAAAACAAAGTTTATATTCTATGTTTGAAATCCCTTTTGTGGCTTTACAAACTACGCCATATAACAGTATCCAATAAATTTCCAATAGTGGCGATCATCTTTATATCATCTAGTTTGGCGGGCATTGATATATGTGTGAATTTGTGGCTTGCATTTTAACTCTTTGCTTTGCAGGATGATGATAGCTTAAGAAGGTGGAAAGAAAAGTTGCTTGGTTCCTTGGAAAGTGATCTGAATGGTTTGTTATAAGACTTGTGTTATTATTTTTAACTAATTGTCACCCTTTATTAACTTTCATCTTTTGTTCAATCTTGTGTTCTGTTTTCTTAATTGGTTTTTCTTAACTAGGTCAAAAGGAACCTGAGGTCAAATTCCACTCTATCGGAATCATCTCCACTGACTTTGGGGAGATCAATACTTCCTTACCTGTTAATGAAGACCAAAAGGACCGTGTCCTTTTTACACTTAGAGAAGGATCCGAATATCGGCTTAAGCTAACATTCAGCGTTCTGCACAACATCGTTTCGGGCCTTACATACTCTAACACTGTGTGGAAAGGAGGAGTTCAAGGTCTGCAAGTCCTTTTTTTT
>NW_010386004.1:0-991 GCF_000414095.1 Morus notabilis
ATATATATATATATATATAGACACACACACACACACACACATACACCTCAAGGTGATCGCCAAGATTGATGAAGATAGCGTTAGGGGGCATGTCATAAACGTCGATCCAGTTTCCGGCATTCGATAGTATTTGGAGGCCGCCATTAACGTCTTGAACGAGCGAGACGAAGAAGCCAGGGTCGGTGTGATCAGGTACGCCGACGGCACCTTTGGATTGGAAATTTGGAGGATAAAGGTTCATTGCAGACACATCAAACCCTGATTCAAGGTTGAATGCCTTCTCTATGTAGCATTCTTCAAATCCTAATGTTTTTGATACTGCTTTACCTAAACCACGTACCACTTCTCTCAATCTCTTGAAATATTCCTCCATAGCCTCACTGCGTATGCATGTCCAAAATCAAACAATAACGGATGAAGCAAAATTGTAACACTAGATATCTATGATCATGTGTTATATATATCATGAAATAGTTTTATGATAATATCATGAGATATGCATCAATTCTGTTATGAGTTCAATAAAAATTAAAACTTCTTGGTCTTTGAACTTCTTTCTTTCCTGATGGTTGATAACTTTTATGACTTCTGTGGAGGAAAATTATATTTTACATATCGTTATTTTTATTAGTATTTTGATTTTATAATTTGTTTTAGTTATTAGAAAATCTCTAGATTTGATAGCTACGTAATTTACTTGATTAGCAGTTTTCAATATATACCTAAAACTAGGGCAAGCAATCTGAGTAGTGACACGACGACATGACTCGAAATCCGCAAGAAGTTAGCGGGTTTAGGTTTACTATAAATGGGTTTGGGTCATAATCAGGTTAACACGATTAACACGATTAATAAATAAATTGGGTTAAGGTTGACCTCCTAACACGAAGTGACATGATTAACTATATGTGTTATCTGCAATCTAATTATATGTGATATAACATGAAAGTTTATATGATATATTAAATACAAATAATGTGAATTTTAATAT
>NW_010386005.1:0-991 GCF_000414095.1 Morus notabilis
AAGCCAATATCTTGATGGTACACGCATTTACATCCAAGGATCCTTGTGGGATGGATTTGCAGATGGAAAGGGAGGCTGGACTGATGGTCCTTATGAAATCCAATATCCTGAAAACTTCTTCGAACAAGATTTCTACAAGTATGGATTCAATCCCGAGGTTGGTTCTGTAGGCATGCCTGTTGCAGCTACCATCAGAGCAACAATGCCCGCAGAAGGATGGCAGATTCCATTATTTAAGGTTTCTAATGGTTACATAGAAGAAGTTCCAAACCCCATTTGGGAATACCATAAATACATTCCCTATTCAAAACCAGGCAAGGTCCATGATCAGATTGTACTTTATGGGACTCCAAAGGATCTTGATGATTTTTGCTTGAAGGTAAAATGCATCATTTTCTATTCAGGACTACTTCATGATTTCTTTAATCTCGTTGATCACCCACTGATGTTTTAAATGATACTGCAGGCGCAACTTGTCAACTACATTCAATATAGAGCTCTGCTAGAGGGCTATACTTCCCGCATGTGGACTAAACATACTGGTGTTTTGATTTGGAAGACGCAGAACCCATGGACGGGTTTAAGAGGTCAATTTTATGATCATCTCCTTGACCAAACAGCGGGTTTCTATGGATGCCGCTCTGCTGCAGAGCCTATCCATGTCCAGCTTAATTTGTCTACATATTTTATTGAGGTAAATAATACCCTAATTGTAACCAAAATTTTTGCTGATTTCGAAAGTCATTGAATATCTCAGGTTAATGTCCGTTGATTGATTTTCATAACATGCTTCATGCAAATTACTTTGGACAAATATGTTTCTTGAATTTGCAATCATTTTCTTTCATTCTTTCAACAGGTTGTTAATACGACGTCGGAGGAACTATCTAATGTAGGTATAGAAGCTTCGGTGTGGGATCTGGAAGGAACATGTCCATACTACAAAACATTTGAAACCCTCTCGGTGCCACCGAAAAAAACTGTTCCCATA
>NW_010386006.1:0-992 GCF_000414095.1 Morus notabilis
TTAAGCCATAATGAATACTTTCCAATTGAAGGTAAATAATAATGAGACTTCAGCTAGCTATTCTAATTAAAAGATTAACTTGAGGTAATTAGTAGTACTATTTTTCTAACATGAAAATGAGATTGATCTCTCCCTTGTTTTCCCCTCTTCTTGACTACTGCAGGAGCCGAGGCAAGAATTAGATGTCAAAGTTCGTATGATCAGAAGGGGTACAGCAATGATTATTTCTCCATCGTGAGTCCTAAAACTAATAACAAAGGTTACTTCTTTGCAACATTTCCAGCTTCAAAGCTCAACGATAAGTCGATCAATATCCAAGAGTGCAAGGCATTCCTTGAATATTCTCCATTGGAGAAATGCAATGTCGCAACTGGTAGTGGACGCACTGGTGCATACCTTTCTTTAGTTCCCACGGAGACAGACAAGATTTCTTACAACGTTGGATCTCTCATCTATACACCCAAGAATCAGTATTATAATACAGTCCCTAATAATAGTGGATCCAATTATCCTTATGTCCCTCCTCCTAGCCGTTATTGAAAAAGATTTCAGTTGTGAGTTGACACTATTTTTATCTTGTTGTTCTTGGATTGAACGAGTTAAGAAAAAAGATTATGCTTTTATTATTATTATTATTTCATTAGTTGCTGGAGGATGGGTCCTCTTTGCAATTTAATTTGCGTGAAAGATTTGTTGTAAGCTTTTTTATTTATTTATTAATATGCTCAGTGTATCTTCACCCCATTTGTTTAATTCATGGTCCATTTAATTTTTCTTTGCCGTTTCACTATCAAATTAACTTACGATGGATTATAACAAACCATTTCCAAGTAAGATTTTCTTTTCTAGTACTTAGTCATATTCTAGTTAGGATTTCGGAGAAGGAGGACCCTAATTAAGGACAAAAGAAAACATGTTATAACTAGCAACATATATATGAAAATAGTGCAAGAAAAAGATGGGCCCACTTAGCATGTCCTTCCTTTTTTTTT
>NW_010386007.1:0-978 GCF_000414095.1 Morus notabilis
TTTTTTCCTCTATGTGCATCGTTTGGATTAAAAAAAAAAGGGAGAATGATTTTGCAATTGGTTGTACATGTACTTGTTGATGAGATTTTGATGCTTCATAATGAATTGTTGAACTAGAGTTTGATTGGTAACTAATGGCGTTAGTTGTATGCATATCATTTATTGAATAAATTTTAAGCTCGTTACAATTTTTTTTTAAAGATGAAGGGTCATAAACCGCCCACTCCACTTGCCTCTAAGCCGCCCAACCCGCTATACTATTGTGCGGTTATGGATTGAGATTTTAGAAAATTTCCGATCTCTTAAACTGCCCGTCACTTGCTGAACTTGCCCATGAACAACCCTAGCTTCGATGTCTTCTTCTTCAGCTGATGACCAGACATTGCTTCTTAGCTGAACTTAGGCTTTTATAGGCTCCATAATTGCCTTTCGACTCTATTTATTGAATCAACGTCTTAAGCTCAAAGGCTCCATAAATGCCTTTCGACTCTATTTCTTGGATCAACGTTTTAAGCTCACTAATAAGAGGTAATATTGATTTCAAATTGATAGAATTTTGATCAGCTTTAATGTTTAAAAATCTACACTACTAATTAGATATCCGACAGTGGAAAACTTTAAAAACATAAACGGTTTTGCTAATAAGTCTTTCTTATCACATAAGTGCCATTAGAATTTATATTTCTAAACTATGCCGATTAGTAGTAGGGTCTGACGGGCATTCTCACAAAATAAGATGAAAAGTTCACATTTTAGCATAGTCATGAGAGATTAAAGAAATGTGTCGAGATAAGAATTGAGACGTCTTAGCACGGCACTGAATCATAGAAGCAAGCACCATATAATTGGCCGGCGCATTTTAGCAGGAAATTAGGTACACGCGGATAATTTGCAAAAGTAAAATAGATAATATAATATAAAATAAAGAAAAGGCGAAGTAAGGTTGGAATGAAGTTGAAGATTTTGTGGGCTTTTGGG
>NW_010386008.1:0-992 GCF_000414095.1 Morus notabilis
GGACTATATACATCCTTGTTTATGTGGATGATATACTCATAACAGGAAGTGATGAGTCAGCTATTCAGGAACTGTCTACAAAGCTTAACACTGCTTTTGCACTCAAAGATTTAGGAGAGATTGATTACTATCTTGGCATACAAGTTACGAAGACAACTCAAGGTTTGTTTCTTTCTCAACGCAAATATGTAACAGACTTACTATGTAGAACCAAGATGCAGTTTGCAAAAGGTACTTCAGCGCCTATGACCACAGGACAAAAACTCACATCTTTTGGCAGTGATCCAGTGAGTGATGTCCAACTGTACAGAAGTGTGGTGGGTGCATTGCAGTATGTGACAATCACCAGGCCAGAAATCTCTTACAGCGTTAACAAGGTTTGTCAATTCATGCAAACACCTCTGGAAGCACATTGGAAGGCAGTAAAGAGAATTCTGAGGTATTTAGTCAGTACGATAGATCATGGACTTCATTTGAAAGAATGTCACACGGAAAAACTGGATTTAGTTGGTTTTTGTGATGCAGATTGGGCATCAGACATTGATGACCGCAGATCAACATCAGGGTTTTGTGTCTTTCTTGGTTCTAATTTGGTGTCTTGGCAATCCAAGAAACAACATACTGTGTCAAGATCATCTACAGAGGCAGAGTATAGAAGTTTAGCCAGTGTGGTAGCTGAAATATCCTGGCTTCAGTCTCTTTTAACCGAGTTGCATTTTCAGACAGTAACAACACCAATCATCTGGTGTGATAATCTTAGCACAGTGCATCTAGCAGTAAATCCAGTGCTGCATGCCAGAACCAAGCACATAGAACTGGACTTATACTTTGTTCGAGAAAAAGTCATGAGGAAGCAAATAGAAGTCCGGCATGTACCTGCTATTGATCAACTAGCTGATGTGTTCACCAAAGCCATTTCAAGTTCTGCCTTTGGTCTCATTCGTGGCAAACTTAAAGTAGAAGATTTAGCTACTTTAAGTTTGAGGGGGACT
>NW_010386009.1:0-993 GCF_000414095.1 Morus notabilis
CCGGAAGCAGTTTTTGGATTCAAAAAGCCAAAAACAACTCTTGGAAAGCTCGGTCGGTCGTACCCTAGACTATATGCAATATTTGCTTAAGTTATCTTTCAATTTTTAAATAGAAACCGGGAATTTTTTCTAGTGACCACTAGGGCAAAACATCTCATACGTATTCATTGACAAGCTGCTGAATTTTATTGTAATATTAAACTGCTTTGTGTGTTGTGTCAAATTGTTTACCATGGTAACGTTACATGCAAGCTACTACTTTGCACTTGACCAAGTCCGTTTTTCTTCAGAATCGTTTTATTCTGGCTTAAAAAGTTATGTGTTTCTTTTCTAGAGGAATTGGTTGCACATAAGGAGTCAACAATAATTCCTAGTTCTGTTGTGATCTCAATAGAGCATATCTTCTTTATATGATATCTGCCAAAAGTGAGATGAAAATCCTTCTTTGGGAATAAAGCGGCATGGACATATTACTGTTAAAGTTATCACATTAAGGTGCGCTATATATTGTCCCTTTCATTTGGCTCCTGTGTGGTGGGATCCAATTTCTGCCTACTTTCCTCTTTTAGAAAAGAACAATTTCTAAATTAATCCGACTATGAGTGACAATCATTGGCCAACAGAAGTAATGATCCCTTTCATGCTCACATCATTCACTTATTAAGATTTTCAAATATTTGTTATGGATTATACACCCCCAATCTTTTACTAGAGTAATAATATAAAAGAACAGGAAGACATAAGTTCACACAAAAATTCATATCAACATATAATGAGTACAATAAATATTAGACTCCTCATAATACATCCATTGAAATATTGTTTTCAGTGTAGTAATTTATCTCCACAAATCAATATGTATGCTTAAAAAGCCAACCGTAAACGCTCTATTTTTATTATTTAAGTCTCGTTTATTTCACCGATTCGAGTTTAGAATTTGAGTTTCGTTACAATAAAAAGCTCTCAGAAACAGTCACATCTAACTTTTTTACT
>NW_010386010.1:0-993 GCF_000414095.1 Morus notabilis
TCCACTTCATTAAAAAATAATTTAAAACAAAAAACACATTGTATGTAACTAAAATTGTTATGATGATTTTATAGAATTATTTAACAAAGATATAGATTGAGCACAAGCACGTAGTATATTTTAAATAACCTTTTTTTAGGGGAAAAAAAAGAAAGAGACAGAAAAAGAAATTGACATATAGAAGCTATGTGGACAATGTTGACACCACTAAAACTTTTTATCCAACACTAGGGCCCCTGTCAATTTATTAATTTAAGAAATACCAAAAATAAAAACAAAAACAAAAATTGTGATCCCGAAAGAAGGAGGATTTCCATAAAAAGAGAAAAAAAAAAAAAGAAAGAAAGAAAGAAGGAGGCCAAAAAGGGTTAATCAATTGTACTTAAAATATTACAAGAAAACATAATATAGATGAAGTTTTTTAGATAAAAGATCTACTATCAAATGGCAAAACCATAAGGCAAAAATCCATTTGAGTGAAGCATAGTGCATGATACCAAAGGCAACGACTGAACGAGCTTGAAACTCATATTGGTAGAATCAAAATTCGATTTGATGCCCGATCATCATTAGTCATAATTAGCACTAATAGTCATAGTTAAGTAATTAACACTTCATTATCTTCAAAAACTCGAATTCGGTTCCCACTTGGAGTATGAACCATGGCTGTTTTCTTTTCCAAATCAGTAATCAGAGGTTTTTTTTGCGATTTATCAACTTCTAATACATTAACGGTTAAGATGCCGAGACAACTATCTCCACCTAGTGCATATTTGTCCATATTCATCAAACTACCAATTATATGTTAAAAATTGAAGAAGAAAATAAAAGAAGAAGAGAAGACAAGGATTTATTTTCAAATGAGAAAATAAATATAAAGCTACTAATAAAGGTATAATTCACCTATACCCAAATTATCTTTATTTCTTATATGAGTCGTTTCTTGTCGTCCTGATAATTAGTAACAAGAGAATTATTTGTGTCACTCTTTCA
>NW_010386011.1:0-993 GCF_000414095.1 Morus notabilis
TGAGAGAAAATATTGTAGCGAACCATGAATTATGATTCAAATCAGGGAACGAATCCCTCTACCAAACGGACCCTTAGAAATCTTTGATTCTTTCCTCCCGCTTCTTCCATTTGATTTGGGTGGAAATTGGGGCTTCCATTTGTTCTTCGTTTTCGGTTGTTCAGTAGTTTATTCTTTGGTTTTGTTTGGGAGTTTTCTGTTGTGATATTTTTTGAAACCCTTAGCCTTCTTTTTTGGTGTTTCGATTTACTTCGGTTGTTTTATTTGATTTTCGTGAAAATTAGGGGTTTCTGTTTGTTCTACCTTCTCCATTACTCGGTTGTTGGTTGTTGATTTTGTTCGGGAGTTTTCTGCGGTTTTGATGGAAATTTTTTCTCTTGAATCTGGTTTTCATGCAGGGGTTTTGCATTCTTCTTGTCTGGTTGGGCTGATTCGTGATCCTGATTTGGTTTCCTGCGCGCCTTTGCTGAGGTGCATGTTTTATGCTCTTTTTCATTTTTTGCTTATAGTATTTTTCCTCCGTTTTTTGATAGCTATGTTTTTTGGTCACGGCTTCGATTAAATTTCTTGGCTTTTTTATTGGCTTTTTTGTCCGATGTTTGCCGTGTTTAACTTTTGTTGAGAAAATATAGATATTTTGATCCTTTTTGTTGCTGATTTCATGCATTGTATAGATCACTCTGGATTTCTTCTTTTGCATTTATTAATTTGTTGATATGTACTATTTAGCATGCTGATATGTCTGCCTAGGTTGATGACCTGTGCTGATTTTGTTGCTTTATTGTCTCAGATACGTGAAAGATGTGGGAAGAAAAAAAATTATTCTATCATTTTCTTCCTGCTTTTTTTTCGCCTTTTTCTTCCTCTGAGGTGATTACAATTTAATCTTTATATTCCCTTATTTTATTTTCTTTACCGCATTAATACACTCCTCTTATCATTTGATTAAGGAATATTAATTTATATGCTCTAGAAATTGGTGCTCTGTTCTTA
>NW_010386012.1:0-988 GCF_000414095.1 Morus notabilis
AAAAAAAAAAGATCATATATGCGCACATAGGCATAAAAGAAAATAAGAAAAATTCCAAGAATACAAAATTAGAAACCCTATATTAATAATATTTAATTTAATGTATAAAAAGACAATGCACGTTATATATCTTCCTTATATTGTGAAGCAAATCTCCTAAAATGAGGGAAGATGTAGATTATATGATGCAACCTTTCAGGGAAATGGTGAAAAAGAAAAAAAGAAAAAAACAGAGATAAACGAGAAGACAAAGTATAAGGAGAGAATAAGAAACAAAAACATTTAAGGTGATGTAAAAGGAGATAAAAGACAAAAGGCAATGTAAAAGGAGAGAAGAAACAAAAACATTAAGATGTAAGTTGTAACACAATGAGACTTCCTGAAAGAAAACACAATGAGAAAGTTTAAGTATTTAGTTCATTAGTTTTAATTTTGTTGATTTAAATTTTTTTATTTAAACAGAAAAATTTAAATTGTGTGTTTACATTGTAGTTTGAATTGATGTTTGGATGTGTAGTTAAAATTTTAATCTGAACAATAAATAAAAGTTGAATTTGTGTTTGGTAGGTGTGAAAAGTAGAGAGAGTAGACACCGTTTTACTGTTAAAAAATGGTTTAAACGGTTGAACTTTCAAGAGAATTAAGCTCTAAATTTGACAGTTTAACTTAGTTCAAACAGAGAATATAATTTAGACTAAATGCTTACCAAATACAAATTCAAACTATGCTCATCTTTCAAACTGAATTAAATTGAATTAACCTAGTAAAACAAACGTAAGCCAAAAAAACTGTATTTGAATCACTTTCTACATAAAAAATAAAATAAAATAAAAGAAACTGTATTTTATTAATGTATAGAAATATAGACTTACCCAGGAAAAGAATGCTTTATTTATTTTAACTGTGAAAGGGGTTCCGTTTTTTTAGGGCGGAAATGAAAAAGGGCTCTCTTTTTTTTTTTTTTTTTTTTTTTTTTTTTTTTTTTTTT
>NW_010386013.1:0-756 GCF_000414095.1 Morus notabilis
AAATTATATTGCAAAGTGAATTTTGTCTCCAGTCTCCAGTCTCTACTCATTGCTTGCATTTAAGAGAATAAAGTAGTCATTATTATATGTTATTATACTGGTGTACGTACACAACGTTGATTAAAGTGGAAATGCTGCCAAAAGATTTGAGTGCTTTTGAGAGCCCATACGTTTATAATTAAATTAATGTTCATAAGAGTGACAAGTCATTGCTCATAAATTTGGTAGAAGTGACGTTAGATCGTGTTTTGCATCTTTCGTTTTGATTCTGAATATGATGGAAAAGATCTCTTCAAGTACTGAGTTCAGCACTTCGGCTATTACCACTTACCCACATATCAGATACCTATAAAGAAGTAAGCTACACTGATTTTCTAACACCAACAAATCTTAGTTTTTTTTTTTATAGATTTTTTAAGGTCTGTTCTAACTAAAATTATATTAAAATAAAAAAGTAATAGAGAACGGATAGTTTTAAAAATATAAAGTTCATAAATCTATCAATAGTTTATATTTTTAAGACCTATCTTAAAAATCCTATACTTTTTTTTAGACTCATGAGAGAGATAGAGAGGGGAAGGATAGTACATTGAGAGGCAGGATTTCAAAGAATAAAGAAACGACTCTATCTTTTCTTTTCTTTCTCTCTCTCTCTCTTCCTTTTTATTCTAGCTACTAGTATTTGTGTTCTATTTCTTTAACTTTTTCGAAAGAAAGAGGCAAAAAAAAAAAAAAAAAAAAAAAAAAAAAAAAAAG
>NW_010386014.1:0-993 GCF_000414095.1 Morus notabilis
ACATAGTCTAGTTAAGTGAGATCAAAACCCCCTAGCCTTCATTTATCATTAGGGTTCCCTTCAATCCTTGTCTCCAAATTGCATCTTTAATTGCCTTTTTTGAATTTAATTTATTTGTTAATTTTAGTTTGCATTCTACAATTGGCATTGCTTAGACAAAATTTGAGTTATTGTAGTTGTAATACTTAGTTAATTTTCAAGAACACAATCTCTGTGGGATGATACTTTACTTTCACTTTATTACTTGTGTGACCTCGTATACTTACGAGAGTATTGTGAAAATCGCACATCCACCATTCATGATGCCTCATTAAAAACCTTGTTAGGAAAACCCCAGTGGGATAAAAACCATAGCAAAAGGAAAAAGAGTACATCATTTATCTATACGTGCTTATGATGTCTTGTTAAAAACCTTATCAGGAAAACTAGTGAGATAAAGCCATAATAAGAAAAAAAGAATACAACAACGTACAGTTCCCCTCAAGATGACATGTATAGGCTTTCCTCATAAATTTGTAAATGACGCATCTCGAACTGTACATATGCTTTATAAATGTTGTAGTGGGAAGTGTCTTTGTGAAAAGATCTGCTACATTGTTACTTGATCAAATGTACGAATAACAATACCCTTATTCTTTTTTAACTTTTGGGAGTATGAGAGGAACTTCAGGGGTATGTGTTTTGTTATGTCACTTTTGACACAACCTTACTTTATTTGAGCGACACGTGCTGCATTATCTTTAAATAATATTGTTGGATCTTCACTGATAGATAGGCCACAATTTTCTTGAATATGTTGAGTCATAGACCTTAGCCATAAACATTCTCGACTAGCTTCATGGAGTGCAATAACTTCAGCATGATTTGAAAAAGCGGCAATAAGTGTTTGCTTTTGTGAACGCCATGAAACAGCAATACCTCCACATGTTAACACGTATCCAGTTTGATACTTGGCTTTATGTAGATATGACAAATATCCTACATCTGCAAAAC
>NW_010386015.1:0-993 GCF_000414095.1 Morus notabilis
ACACACACACACACACACACACTAATACGTACATCCACTTGTTTCCTTTGCAGAGATTTGGATTAATACTGCCAAAAGCAATTTAGTAGAGTTTTTTGTTATATAGGTTTAGTTACGTATTTTTCGTTTGATGTGTCCGTTCTTTTTCTTTTTTCTTTTCTTTTTAGGCTCAGTTTGTTCCCTGAGATTGTAGGTCTTTTTAGTTGTTTCTAAACATTTTGGTTTGATATAGATTGATTATGACTTTGTATTTTTTTTTCCTTTCTATTAATATGTTATAAAAGATGATATTTTGAGTGAGTGCTCATGTTTATATGATGTGCTTGAATTTCCTAATGCTAATATTGCTCCATCTCTCCATTTTACTATGAAAATTTTTTCCCTCTATATAACTTATAAATTCAATTATCCGTTACATACCTTCCAAACATGCGCAGATAGAGCGTCAAAGGTAGAGCACTTGGAGAGCTCGCCGCTTTGAACTGCGAATCCTTTCCATGTCTCCACAGTTTCCTTGTTCATGCAAAGCGTGAGGAGTTGTAGGCCTTGGCTTTCAATTCTTCCAAACTTGGCTAGTTCTGATTCCCACGATCCGTCGTCAGAAGCCACGGCTTGCACAGGAATTCCATAAAGATCTTGAATTGCAGCGATATGATCTTGTTCGAATATCGAAGAACTCGCTGTAGATTTAGGGCTTGAAATATTGTTACCATCAGAAGATCCACTAGTAGTAGTAGCAGCAGCGTTACTGATGGTAGCACTCAAAAGCTTTTCACGGGAATGGTTTGGGATGATCATAAGCTGATCATGATCATCATTAGTCTTACTGTCTTTGCCTGATCTTGACATATGAGCCCAGGATGCTAAGAAGTTGAAGGCTCCAAATCCATCAAACAAGGCGTGGCTACCTCCGAAACCGATAGAGATTCCTCCGCAGGAAAACTTTGTTATCTACCCATTGGGATGATCAAAATACGAAGGACAAAAGTTAAA
>NW_010386016.1:0-995 GCF_000414095.1 Morus notabilis
ACCATGATTCAAATCATGGTTTGAATCCTCCAACCAAACATCCCCTTAAGTATGGGAAGGTTCTAGATACACTCCACTTAATTTAGGGTCGGATTTGTTATTGATCTAACTTGAGATTCTGCATAGTTTAAATCATAATTTTTGGTTCTGCTACAATATTCTTCTCTCACAAAAAATTTAAATTCAAAAGTCAGAATTATAAATCATAATTTAAACTCATGAACTAAATGGACCCTAAAATTTTGCTCTACTGCAGATTATCTTCATTTTAAACTCAACCCAATTTTCAGCTATTAATTCTAGGACCGTCTTAAAGACCGTTTGAACTCTACAAAATTTACTTCCGTGTTGATAGATGAAATTTATCTTCTCATCTGAACAAATTTAAACTGGAAAAATATTATTTGTTAGACAACAAACATTATCAGCTGCATATCCAAATTTAATGTGCAAGATCTTTACAAAATCACTCGCATAACTACGAAATCAACTTGAGTTAGTCATCAATAAGCTCATACTTAATAAGCACAAGATTAAGTGCATAAAATCGGGATTCTATTCAAACTCAAAACCTGTTATCTTACCAAACGTTATCAACAAAATCATTTCAAACAAAGATAAGATAAACCTGAAATCGAATATGAATTAGAAAAAGAAAAAGAAAATATCAGGGTTATCTTTTAATCTCAATTTTGGATTTAATCAAACTAAATCAACAACATTTAAATAATATTTTTGATAAACAAAATGCCAACAAAAAAAAAATTAAAATCCTAACAAATATTATTATTGAAGTTCCATAAACAATTTGCTGCTATTGGGAAATTGGTTGAATTTTTATGCCTAAAAAGTGCTTATCGGTTACAAAGTATTCGAAAATAAGAATAGTTGAGGCTGCAAGTCTATCCATTAATTAAGCTCTAACGCTTGGCCATATGCCTAAGGACTCACGAGCAACAATTTGGACCAAATATATATATATATATATATATATA
>NW_010386017.1:0-995 GCF_000414095.1 Morus notabilis
ACAAATTTTCTCCCTGAACAATTAGCCGTTAGCACGCGTCCCCCTTTTCCGCCCCTTAGTTAAAATTTGAACGTTAAGTGTCACGTTAGTGGCATGTGACTCTCATTTCAAGGGTAAATAAGTAATTTATTGTGTTGAGTTAGAAATATGTCAAAAGCCTTCCTCTTCGAAATAGGGCAACAAAGGGCAAAAAAAATTTGAGAAATTGAGACACCCATCTTCAAACCCATTCCCACACACCCAAAATCCTCTCATCCTTGTATAAGCAACATCCCCAAAACCGTCTTCCCGGATTTAATCGAGTCCTTGTCGTCTTCACAACATATTCCAACTTACAGTAACATCTTGGCTGCACTCTAGTCTCAATCTCCTCATTAATTTCTCCTTCCCATTGACATTTGGGCCTAATATCTACAGAGTTCTGCGAACCCTTCCTACCTCTGCTACAATTGTTGGCCGCCATTCATGGATTCAAGCAAGGTGGAGTGACCCAGGGCTGTGATTCTTCCCGTCGAATTTGGGCAAAATCAGAGAGGGCTGAGAAGGGGATGAGAAATGGGTATTAGGGTAAAATTCAGAAATAGCCACGAAATAAAAGGGAACCTGAGAAAGGGATGAGTATAAGGGCAAAATCGCCATTTCATAATAGAATAAAAATTAAATGACTCAGCGACTTCCACATGACACTTAACGTTCAAAATTTAACTGAGCGGGCGGAAAAGGGAGACGCGAACGGCTAATTATTCATGGGGAAAATTTATTATTTTTAAAATTTAGGTGGTATTTTGTTACAAAGTAAATAGTTCGGGAGAAAAGTGTAATTTGTCCATAATATTTTTTTATCACTTTGACTGGTATTTCTAGTACTTTTTTCCATTGCTTTTTAAGGATACAAAAGGCAACGTGTGTGACAACCCAATCTAGGAAGTTGTCTCTTAAACTTACTATCATGAAATTCACTTAAAATACTTCAATTAATTAAGGTGAAATTTACA
>NW_010386018.1:0-995 GCF_000414095.1 Morus notabilis
AAAAAAAAATAACGTTTTTTTTATATTTCATTTATCCCGTACACTTTTCTTTTTCTTTACTTCTTAGTCATATTTGATTAGCACTCAATTCTCGTCTTTGGCCTCATAGTTGTTCTTCGTTTTTCTTTCAAGCCACAAAAAGAATAGGCGATGGAAGTTCCTTACAAGAGAGTTATGTCTCTTTACGCTCTCTTTCTTGTTTACTTTGGAATGGTTGGAATGCTTTTGTCTGCAGAGCTTCAAAAGTTCAATCAAGCCGCCAAAGACGACGGATCTCTGAGCTTTCTGGTCATCGGGGATTGGGGTCGAAGGGGCAGTTTCAACCAATCCGAAGTCGCTTTTCAGGTTTATATTTTATATTACACAAATACAAACTCATAAGTTTACAAAGTTTTTTCCTTAGTTTTTTTTCTAAATTTATGTATTTGGACAGCATAATTTTCGTAAAAAGCTATAGGAAAAAGTTTCCTTCTGTACTTTATTATGGGCTTAGTCTTTGACAATGCTGTTTTGGTTTTTTTTTTTTTTTCAAATTTTGTTGCAGATGGGAAAGGTTGGCGAAAAACTGGACATCGATTTTGTAGTTTCGACTGGAGACAATTTTTATGACAATGGATTAACCAGTGAACAGGACCCAACTTTTGAGGAGTCATTTTCCAAAATCTACACTGCAAACAGCCTGCAAAAGCAGTGGTACAGTGGTGAGTTCTCATATAACCTCTTTTACGTTTGCATTTAATTATTTTTTAATCATGCTTTGATCCTATTTGTGAAAGATTCCTATTCGCAGTTTCCGATTTTTCCGAGGTTTGTCATATTTGTATTATTTTTTTAATTGAAATTTTTTGTAACGATTACTTTTGAAAATCCAATTTCAAGCAGTGCTGGGCAACCACGACTACAGGGGCGATGCAGAGGCCCAACTGAGCCCATTCCTGAGGAAAGTTGATAGCAGATGGCTCTGCTTGAGATCTTTTGTGGTAAATGCTGGTAAG
>NW_010386019.1:0-987 GCF_000414095.1 Morus notabilis
TTGGCGGAAAATAATACTCCATAAAAAGTGTGTTTTCAGTTTTTCATTGGTGTTCTTCTGCATCTAGGAAATATAGCATGCACCTCTTCAAATTACAACCATGTTCGTGTACAACCATGATATTATCATCTTACCATTATCAATATCACTAACAATATCGTTATCATTACTATTATTATTATTATCATTAAAGTTATTTTAAATGATATGTAGAGATCTTGAGGTACTTGTAATATGAAGGTATGAAATTATGATTGCGTTTTTTAAATAAAGCAATTAACATGTTTAACAATCTTTTTATCTCACATATCATTATATTCCCACGTTTTAAGGGATTTTGGATGAATTTGTTACTTTTTCAAATCATCCCTAAAAGTTATGTGATTTAAGGATATTTATGTCATTACATACTATCATTTTGCTAAATCTACAATATTTCGAAGCTGTTGCTAGTTGCTACATTTTAATCTTTGATATTCAAATTTTACTATACGTGTAAATCACCCAAATACAAAAGGGTACCCTTGAATTTTAGCTAAATCCTACTTTTGTCTCTATTTTTTATGTAATCCAAAATGTATTTTCTGTGTTTTTAAGCTTTCTCAAAATTATTCATTAATTTTTTCAATGGAGTTACAAAAACAACCTTTTAGTTGGTTAAAAATTTCAAAAACGTCTTAATAATTACTATTTAAGTATTATTTTAGCTATTAATAATTAATTTCCCTCTCTCTCCTATGGGTTGATCTCTTTGATAAACGTTTTTGTAAAAGGCAAAAAGGAGAATTTTGATAATGATTAAAGAGACAATAGGGTATGAATGAATGGATTGTCACATGAGATCGCACCCGTTCATTTCACTGATTCAAGTTTAAAATTTAAATTTTGTTACAGTAAAAAATTATTAGAAACAGTCACATATAACTTTTTTACTATAATAAAAAGCTTTCACATAAAATCACATCTCAACTCGAATTAAAAACTCGA
>NW_010386020.1:0-994 GCF_000414095.1 Morus notabilis
TCTATCTTTAACAACTTCTATAATGCTCTTTTTCCACGTAAATAAAACTCTTCTCTATGAGGTTAAGAATTTAAGATAATATCCAGTATAGTTGAAGAATTCAAATTTGACAGAGAATAGTCATCCCATTTAAAGAATGTTGTAGTGTATCACTTTGGAAATTCAGCAAAACTATTCAGAGATCCACATCTGTTTCTCTAGGAGATTAACTGGGAAACATAGTAGAGGAACGGATGTATGTGCGGTAAGTACCATTAGCATACCTTCTAATAGAAAAGGCACTATCAGCGAACTACCATTTTTCATATCTGCCTCCCATGAATCAGATAAACATAAAAAAGGTTTATTTGGGATTATGAAGGCACAAGCATCTTACGACAATAATTGTGCATGCGGAAACAGAAGTTTAAGCATCTTACTGTTGTGAATATACTAATAAGGGATCCCTAAACACAAATTGGGGTCGAGAATATGCAATTTATCAATTTCAATAGAAGTTTTAAAGGTCTCAAATCTTGACTAAACCAAAACAAGTAAAACATAATCAACTTCTATGCTTTCAATTTTATTAGTAGAATCTTTTGCCTTTTTTTCTTTCTATTGTATTTTGTTCTTTTTCAATTTAATATAGTAAAGACTGCAAGCCACGAACTAGTCACCAAACAACTAATAAAAAACCACGCAAGCCATCAAGTAAACTTTAACAAAAAGCAAATAACAAAGCTGAAACAGTTATATATAGAGAAATTCCAGTCACCACTTGCAGAGTAAGCATATATACACTCCCTTTATAGCTCCTTACATCCTATTATGAATATAATAAGAGCAAATAATACACATTATCAAAAAATATTTATACACTACTTCTTACATGTTCTTATGTTATTATGAATATAGTAATGACCCAAGTATACATGTCAAAGTTCTGTAAAATCCATAAAACTAAAATTACTATTTTGTTCCAGTTTTTTTACCCCTTAACAGGTTATATTTT
>NW_010386021.1:0-995 GCF_000414095.1 Morus notabilis
TTTTTTTTTTGGTATGCCAATAATTAATTAAGTTTAAGACTTGACTTTATTTAGAGCTGTAAGTTGTTTCAGGGGTAAAGTTTTTACTTAGTAATTGGCCATCTCTTTTGCATCTTGTTGAGGGTACGTCTATTATCCTTGTGGCTTGTTTGCCTTACTTGTCCAGTTGTCCTTAATATGCTACCATTTTTCCCCTTGTAAGGATATTTAACATGTTTTATTTATCTTTTTTTTTTCTTTGGTGTTGTTCTAGACTTCTAGTATTCGCTTTCATTTTCGATGTCCAAACAATGACAATATTCTATTAGGCAAATTGATTTTAAAAATCATACTTCAGTGTAGTTTAGTTTAAGGTGGAAAATAATGGTAATTAATATGAACAAAGTCAATATTTTCTTGATGATAATAAATATGTGAAAAAGTTACTATTTTCTTAAATGAGGGATTAGTGATTGTAATTTCTGAATTTTGGTTTAGTGGTCTTTTTGTTGGCTTTAGTGAAACTTAAGGACAAGAATGGAAATAGATTATGAATCGTATAATTGTTTCTTCCTTTTTTTTTCCCCTGAAATTCATGGAAGGATTGGATGTTTCCAGGGAAAAAGTTGAACGCAATTGCTTTTTGGTTTTTCTTTTCAATTCTACTAAACAGTTGGTAATATTTTATTTTTATGGGTTCTATGCTCTAATGAGTTTGAAATTAGATCAGGTTTCCTAACAGCGGTAGTTTTGAATCTTGTTCCGATACATTATTCTCAAAGACAAAAAGTTGTTTTAAGTTTTAATTAGCAAATCAACTTTGAAATTTGATGGTCAATATGTAAATGTTGCCCTTTGGTGTGTATATTGTCATTGTAGCTATTTATTTGTTTCCATCTTATGTCCAACGTGCTTTTATCTCTATTATTGTTTGGTGTTTGCATGAAGAAATATTTTCTTCAACAATTTTCTTATGGAGGATTTAAGAGAGAGAGAGAGTGTGTGTGTGTGTGTGT
>NW_010386022.1:0-996 GCF_000414095.1 Morus notabilis
TTTTTTTTTATGGACAGTATTATTTAGCTCTTTATTTTATTTTTTATTTTAAAATATTTTGTTTTAAAAATCTTATCATATATATGGGTCCCCCAGTCATAAAACTTGAGAATCGTTTTGTCATCTTTTGTTCTTGTCTTATCTTTTGTCGTGCATGTTTATGTGTATTATTTCATGGTGCACGTTCCTATTTCTTATTTCTTCTTTCATGTATGCCAATCACTCATTTTATTTTATTTTTTATATTTTTATTTTTAAAAACTAAAGACTTATTACAGTAACATTCCTTTTATTTTATAAATATTACAGTGACACTTTTTAAATCGAAATTAATCACAGTAACACTCCATTGATCAAACTTATGTTAAATTTAGGTGAGAAATGTCAAAACTACTCCTTTTAATATTAGCCATTGATCCACAAAGACCAATCCTGGCCGTCCATTTAATTCTTCATTTGAGGGGGGAAAAAAAAAAAAAACCCTAGATCACATTGCCCACCCCACCCATGTACGCTACTCTCCCATCGACCTCCCCTCCCTCGCTGACGGCAACCCAGCGGCGACGCCAACCCAACCCCGACACCGGAAACTTGCGAACCCAGCGGCGACACTGGAAACTTGAGAACCCAGCCCAACCCCGGCGACCTCAAACCCTTACCACGCCGACGCGACGCCACCCAGCCACGGTACACCAATCCAGCCCCGATTCGGAGATCAGTCGCCTCCCCCACGCTTGTCAGATTTGTAGTTTCTGAAGAAAACTTGTCTCGTCAAATATCAAAGACGGCGTCGCCGGTGGAGCACTTTCGCCAGGCGCTGCAGCAGGTGCTCGGTCTCTTTGGCGTTTGATCTTTGTGGAATAACTTAAGAGTAACTGATAGATAAGTTAACGGAATTCTGTTTCTCGTTTTATGGACACAAGTTCCGTGGACAATAGTTGAATCATCTCCAACGCCAAGTATTGCCATTTTATTATTATTATTATTATTATTATT
>NW_010386023.1:0-996 GCF_000414095.1 Morus notabilis
TAGGGAAAGCAAAATATTGTCTTCTCCAATTTTTTTTTGCTTCCTATTTGTAGAGTTATAGGAGATCCCGTTTCTTTATCTTATAGATAAAGCAATAGAAAATTAGTTATCACTTATATTTTAAATCTTATTTAAATAATCTCCCAATTCTCTCTTTCTCTATTAAACCCCCCTCCACCCCCTCTGGGATTTATCTTGTCGGTGGCATCCTACACAGTGTAGGAGAAGGAGAAATTTTCTCCTTTATCCTTTTTTCAATTTTGACTCAAATTCAAATTTTATATAAAGTCAAACTTTAATTTTTATTTAAACTCAATTAGATAACTTCTCAAGCAAGTAAACTTGATAACTTAAAGAGAAAGTAACTGAATCCTATAAGGATTCCTCCCTATGGCACACACATTCTGCACCTCCATGTGTGGACTCCTATGGTCCCACCACAGTGTGTTCTAAAATTAATTAATTTAAATAGTCACATTATTTATTTCGAGTGATATTAAATCTCAATAATTCATCTTGTCTTGCAAATATTACAAGGATGACGCATGGACTCATGGACCTATAATTTTGAGCTCTAATAAAATTAATTATTAATTAGAATTTTTAATTAATTAATTAATTCTAATAATCTAAAAGTTACTCCATTGTAAACTTGGAATTACACTTTCGAAGTTACATAAATAATTTACTTCCAAGCACTTGAAGTGTCAATTTTATATAGTCACTAAATATAGATCAATCCTCCATAAATAATTCATAATTAGAGCTAGTTTGATCTGTTAATTTCTATAATTACTTCTTTATTCTTGGGTACTATTGATTCTCTAATGAATAGTATATTCATAAAATTAATTCATGAATATGAGCTCGTTACATATTCAAGTATCAAATCAACACTCGAGAATTATTTATCTACTTTTTCAATGAAAAAGAAATGTATTCCATCACGTATATAACATTCCTGACTATCTATTTCATCATGTCTCCAAGATACAA
>NW_010386024.1:0-997 GCF_000414095.1 Morus notabilis
ACTCTCAGAAACAGTCACATTTAACTTTTTTACTACAGTAAAAAACTCTTATACAAAGTCATATCTCAACTCGAATCAACGAACTAAACGGGCCCTTAAACTCCCCGTTTGGTTTATGGATTAGAACCATGAGATTAGAACTATTTTTTATTTATGTGTGTTTTTTGTGAGAGAAAATATTGTAACAAACTATGAACTATGATTCAAATCAGAGAACGAATCCTCTAACCAAACGGGCTTATTTTAAATCATAATTTAAACTTAAAATTATAAATCATAATTTTAATTTTAAAATCACAATTAAAATTACTATAATTTAAATTTTCATACGTAATCAATTATTTTGTCAGAGTGGTAGGAAGGTGGTCGATGTCCATCAGAGTTCGGATTTGAGAGATTCGAATGGAAAGAAAGCGCGTCACGTGAATCGCATGGTACCGATGAGCTGTCTTGTTCTCATATTCACGTGATGCAATTGTGCAAATATTTTGTTGTTTTTTTTTTATTTATAGAAAAAAAAGCCCATATAAATCTCATTCTCAACCGCGAATTCCCACGCGCTTTTATTATTGTCTCCAATCCCTATGCAATCTATAATTCAAAACCAATAGTCTTCTTGTTTGTCCAGACTCGGGAGGCAAACCATTATTATTATTATTATTTATACAGAGACAATTACTGAAATTACACGGGTAATAAAAAATTTATTCAATAAAAGCGTGAATTAAATTAAAACGACATTATAATTGTTTCAATCAAGTTTAATTAATTTTTGAAGTACTTTATGGTTCAAAAAATTATGTATTAATATAATATTACGGTTGATTTTTAGTTTAATTCGTATTTTTAATTTGAAGTATATGTATATTAAAATTCAAAAGTTAAAATTTAGTGGTATAATTAAATTTTTTTTTAAAAACTTAAGTGTAAATGTTGTAAATTAAAAATTTAAGTGCAGGGCAAAGTAAGAAGAAAGCCGCAATATATATATATATAT
>NW_010386025.1:0-997 GCF_000414095.1 Morus notabilis
TAACTTCTGCAAGATATATTCATAACCACATACTCCTGAAAAGGTGATTCTCCAAGCTTCCTCGAGGCATAAACTCATAGACGAGTAACCTTTGATCATCCTCGATGCAATAACCAATTAACTTCACCAAATTAGGATGCAGAAGGTCACCAAGATAATTAACTTCAGCCTGCAACAAAGGAAATCCACAGAGATATTCTTAAATGTGGTAGTGGAATAACAAGTGGACATAATGTTTTTATCTCTACAGAGAGATAAATAAATAATTAAAATTGTAGTAAGGTGCCGCACCAGCCATTCTCTGTGACCCTGCAGTCCATCATAATTCAAAGTCTTTACTGCAACCGGAATCCCTGTGCCAGCTTTTGCCGGAGCAGTTCCATTTTCACTAATCCAACCTTTGAAAACACAACCAAATCCACCCTCACCCAGAACACTCTCAGGTTTAAATCCTCTAGTTGCTGACTTTAGCTCATTAAAGTTAAATTTTCGAAGTTGGGAAGAAATTTTAAGTTCCTCAGCTACATTGGGAGTGGATGAAGAACTTTCTGCAAAGCTAGTGATTGATGATGACGCAACTCGAACAATTGGTTGGTCTTTGCTGGTGTCATTTGTAGATTTACTTTCCGCTGATTCAAAGCGTGAATGTAAATAACATTATCCATGTCAAATAAGCAATTATGGATACTAAATTAATGCACAAAATGTAAGTAAATGAAACATTTCCTACTATGGAACACAACAGGGAACATGTCAACAATCGATACTTGTGCCTGTTGGTATGTAATTAATAGAAAATGCCTAAAAGGCCAACATTTGTGGAAGCATACCTAGCAAGTCACAACTCTCAGCTTCAATGATTACGTCACGGTTATTAGTATAAGGTAATTTGTGCATGAAAGCCCATGCAGAATATCCCTTTCATAAGTTTACTTACGTGCACTGAATAAACCAACAGGTATTAAATGTCTCGAAACGACAAAATCTAGAGAAAAAT
>NW_010386026.1:0-997 GCF_000414095.1 Morus notabilis
TTAATTTTGACTATATTAATAGTTGAAATTGATGAAAAAAATATAGTTTAAAATTTTCTCAATTAACTTCGGTTTTGATGGGAACCGACCATCGAAAACTGACTATGATTCGGTCAGTTAACCGTCCGAAGACTCTCATTTTCGGTTCGGTTTCAGTTTTAATTTTTTAAAAATTGATATGCTCGGTTTAGTTACCAAACTGACTAAAACCGTTGTTTTAAAATCACCCTTGCCTTTAAGGATATATTATATGGGCCTTTGTCAGGCTATCACTTGCCTCTGCGGTGATGCTTTGCCTTGAGACTTGGTACATAATGAGTATTATTCTTCTCACAGCTGATATGGAAAATGCTGCGATTGCCATTGGCTCTCTTGCTATTTGGTATCACCTGATGATCTACGTAGAATTCTCATTTACCTTCAAGTGCCTTTTTTTTTTGTTTTGGTTATTCTACAACGATTTTTTTTTCATCAACTTAGTTTTATTTGTAAAAAATTCCAATCACTTATTTTGACTTTTGAGTTTATTTTATTGATTAGTTTGAACCTTGATAGGTGGCAGTCAACGTTTTTCGTTGGAATATTTGCTGCAATAAGGTGAGAAGGGGCTCTCAAAATTAATGTCTATTAATTAAGTAGCATTAAGGGTTAATCTCTTGGTCGTAATCAAATAATGGTCTTTTCTTGTTTAGTTAGTGATTAGATTAATATATGGTTCATTCTTATAACAATAATTAAATAAGAAAACAAAATGAAGACGATAAGAGAGAGATTTAACGAGTTTGGTATTATGCCTACATACATAGACTAGGAATATAGAGAGAATCCACTGGCATATAATTAACGAGCAACTATGAATGTGATTTGTACAAATACAAATTACAATCGCAAAAATTAGGTAAGTTATCTAAAATATCAAATCTAGAGATTTTCTAATACAGATAAAGTCAAAACATTATTAAAGATAACATTATAAAAAAAATCAATATTCTTTCCC
>NW_010386027.1:0-997 GCF_000414095.1 Morus notabilis
AAAAAAAAAATGAATAACAATCAAATGACAAAATTTAACATTAGCAAAAAAAAAATACTGAAATTTAAAATATACTATACGTGCTACTAATTAATTTAGAACCAATTTAGTACCAAATATAACATTTGTCAAATTTAACAATAAAAATAGCATCACTGCATTGTAGAGTAATTATTGTAGCTAAAATTTGGCATTATTAATTCAGGCTCTTAGTTTTGTTAAGTAATTGTGCCTTCTTACTCCACTTATTACTATATATAGTTAAAAAAAATGATGTTATATGGCACTGGAGGTGCTCAGAATCACTCACTTATAGAAGATGGATCCTGCAACATAGTGTTTATAAGTAGGGTCCATGTTCTATTAGTGGAAGTGGTTAACAGGTACCGGTTGTTCCTCCAAACATTTTTCAATAAAAAGACCTTGAATAATTGGGGTTGAAAACTCACCTGTATGCACTAGAAGAACCAACGTCCCACCTACCGCCCTTTGAGTTTGATAAGCTGCATTATCCAAGGGCCTTAGTTCTAAAGTTGATATAAATGGAATCCCGTGACCTGTGTTAGCCAGGCAAACAAGCATATGGTTTTGTGGTGGGATATGAATGATCTCCTTATCCACAGTATTTTTGGAGTCTGAAATATTTACTGTATCCCACAAGTCACTTCCAATGTGAAGATCAAAACTTGGAGGCATATCTCGTCTATCATAGTCACCGTACAAGAACCCTGCTCGGATCAAATATTTGGTACCTGCTGAAACATCCTTAATTTTGTAGCAATTCCTGTTTCCCTCAGGAAAGCTCCTAAGAGAGGAGTACTGCCGTTGGTATTCACCTTTGTATTTTTCTAAAATCATCTTGCTTTCACCGGTGTCTACGAATGTCCAGTCGGAAACGAAGTTTAATCGTGTAACCTTCTCAGTATAGCTTGTAACATCAGGTTGCAAGCCACAATCTATGCTGATAAATCCTGAGCCATTTAGACATGTACATGTA
>NW_010386028.1:0-996 GCF_000414095.1 Morus notabilis
ATAACTTACTTATTATTTTCGTAAAATATTCTAAATATGTTGCTCTATTCAAAAATTAATACAACATAAATTTATGGGCCACTGTTAGGGCTTAGAGGCCCATAAACATCAATGGTCTTAACATCATTATGGGCCACTATTGAAGCCTACTGGACTCAGGCCCGTAATTTATAATTACATTTAAACCCTAACGGAAGAACGAAGTGAAGCTAGGACTTAGGAGGGGTTTTATGCCCCAACAACAGTCGCCAGAAATCGGACTCGCGCAACTTCTCTCCGCTCTGCCCGTCGGAGCTTCCAAATTCTTTCATTTGCAACAATGGCGGTCTCCAAATCAAAGAAATCCTCAACCGACCCGGAAGACCTAGAGCTTCTCAAGACAGACGTAGCCTCTTTCGCTTCCTCTCTTGGTTTGTCCTCCTCTCTCCCCTCTTCGGGCTTCAACGACGTCGATTTTCGCAAAACCGGTCCTCTCCCGCCGACTAGACCGCAGAAGAAGCAAAAACAATCTCCGGCCGCCAAGTCGACGGAGAGTCAGAATCCTCGAGACCGGAATTCCAGACCTGGCGAGAAGCCCAAGCCTAAACCACCTGTTCTGTCACTCGATAACGGCAATGGCGACAAGCATTTAGGGTTCGAGAAATTCAAGAACATGCCTAAGCTTCCGCTGATGAAGGCCAGCGCGCTTGGAGTTTGGTACGCCGATCAAGCGGAATTGGAGGCGAAGGTCGTTGGGAAGGAGAAGAAGGTGGAGGCGAGGAATCTGAATGAGTGGAAGAGTTTTGTGGAGAAAAAGAGAGAGCTTGGAGAGAGATTAATGGCACAATACGCTAAGGATTACGAGTCTTCGAGAGGGCAGAGTGGGGACATTAAGATGTTGTATGCCACGCAGAGGTCGGGGACGGTAACCGATAAGGTCTCGGCGTTTTCGGTCTTGGTTGGAGACAATCCCGTTGCCAATTTGAGGTCTCTTGATGCACTTCTGGGTAAATTCTA
>NW_010386029.1:0-997 GCF_000414095.1 Morus notabilis
GGTAGAGAATAGGCTGTGATGCCAGAGGAGAGAGAATTTCTTTTGTTGACAAAAATGTTTCATTCGTAACACTTATTTCAATTCAGAAATTAAATTTAAATAAATAGTACTTACCGCTCTTTGATACTACTTGTTAAGACTATAAGATCTACCGCAAGAGATTGAGATTTCAACTTAAAAAATTAACTTTTTAAAAAGTGTGCTTCGAACTTCCATGTCCCGTCTGAAAATAGGCCTGAGGAGTTAATCGCAAATCAAAGAGATGAGACGAATCCTGATTCCTGAAGGTAACAAACTTTGGTGGGGATTACGATGTCAGTCAGAAGAAGGCACAGAAAACAATAATCGCAGCAATTCACCCGATTCAATGATAAAAAGAAAATGACATCATCTCTTTGTTTGCTATTGCAATGTATTGCTACCCTATTTCTTCTACATATACATATATATGACGTAATCAATTATATTATTATTAATATATATTCTATATTAGATGGATATGACTCAATTATATGGAAAGTTCTTAATCGCAGGACTGAGAACAACGTGTAGAGAATTCAGAAATCAGAAGCAGGAGACTAAAGGGTTGAAGGGTGAAGATTCGAGGCCCTTCAAACACAACCAAAGTTTTAATATTTATCCTCTTCCCTTCCTATTTCTGGGTAAGCTTCAATTTAAGTCCCTTTTTCTCCGTTCTTTTTCTTTTTCCTTTTTCTTTTCTGTTCTTTCCTTTTGCTTTATTTATTTATTTATTTTTTCCCTTTTTCAATCGCTCCATATTGCTAAATATCTTATTTTGTTCTTGGGCGTGGAAAATTCGAATCTTGTGATTGGGCAAGCAATTCATTATTTGACTAAATAAAACTGTTACGGATTACGTAGTTGGCTTCTTTGCTTTAATTAAGAAACAAAAGAATTACTTGTTTGCCTCTAAGCATTCCTTACTCTAATCGCGCTTTTGTATATGTTCGTCCCACTCTTATTAATTAATTGCATT
>NW_010386030.1:0-997 GCF_000414095.1 Morus notabilis
AAAAAAAAAAAAGCCTTCGCTATTAGAATGATGATCACCATAGACTATACCACCCTAACGAACACGTCCCACTGCCGTCCTTGGTATATCAACCATATCAAACCGCCCAACCATTTTATTCCAATCCAAAATGAAAGCGAATCCCATCCTAATCTGATCTCCCTCCTGATTCCCTCTCAACAAAATATGCAGCATGATCACCAATTTTCATTCATGTGCCATACACCAATTATGACAAAAATCTCCTCTTTCTGCTACCAAATTGACTTGATTTTCTCTTCCGGAAATTCCACTTTCCTGAGAAAGTGACAACCCCCATTCCCCATCCACTACCACTGGCTCAGCCAATACCATTTTTCTCTTTCAGCCAGATTTTTAAGTTCCTTAATCTTTGACGTCTCTAATCAAAACGCTCTAGATATTCACATTTCATACATTAATTAGTCACCGGTTTTTGATTGTGACACCCATTAATATGATTTTCATGTACTTGGAGCAGTTGGGCCTTGGAAATTCAAAATATATAATTTCATATGGGATAATTAGGTCATTTATGCGCATGTCATTTTCAGCGAAGATTTATATGCGGTGGCACGGTTCTTATAGTTAGTGCTACGAATTCTATAAGACTTGGCAGTATTATATGTGGTGTAGCTCTATTGCATGGCTTCATGGATGGACATGCAAGAATGATCCAACTAGATTGATTACCAATTCTCTCCATAAGAATAACCTTTAGAGAAAGGTAGGAAAATGATATTAAAAAGAATCAAACATTCTTATACCATAAAACTAAAATATAACTTGTTGAATTGTAAAACAACATAGAAAAAACTGTTTAATTTTACATATCCACACAATTTTAAGACATATATGTACGCATGATATTACAAAATAAAGGTATTCATGATAAGATATTGTTTCAAATATGGAAGAGATATAGATGAAAGAAGTTGATGAAGCTACCGAGAGAGAGAGAGAGAGAGAGAGAGAGAGA
>NW_010386031.1:0-998 GCF_000414095.1 Morus notabilis
ATATTATATTTTTTAATATTAAATATATAATTAATATTAATATTTACATATATAATTAATATTAATATTTACATTATAAATGGTCTTAGTACAGCCCCTAAAAGAAAGTGGTGCGTATCCTATACTGTGAGATTATAGCCACCTGGTGTTAAAGCGGTAGCGTCGCTTATGCCACACGTCCCTTTCACACAACAAGTAGTGTTTTTATTTTATCATGACTCACGGCAATGAGAGTTCGAAAAATATTAACAATTCCCTTGTGAATTAATATTGAGCTTTAATTAGAATAAGCTATATTAGTGATAATGAGATACGTCTAAAAGCGTCACAGAAGGAAGAGTATGATAGACACTATATATAAATTATAACTAGCAAAAAAACATAGATACTATGATTTCGTTCATTTAACCGATTTGAGTTTTCAATTCTAGATTTTTATAGTCAAAAGCTCTTAGAAAATATCACATCTAACTTTTTTTGTTATAGTGTGAAAAACTTTCAGAAAATATCACATCTCAGTTCGAATTAAAAATTTAAATCCATAAAGTGAACGAGACCTATATATAGATCTTTAAGAGGGGATTAGCTAGGTAGAAAGTAGAAAGAGGTCATGACCTACAGTAGTAGTACTCAAAGTCATTCAAAGCGACTGCACTTTGTGTTTGTGCATGGTGCGAGCCATGGAGCCAGGTGCTGGTACAAGATTCGAACTCTGATTGAAACCTCCGGACAGAAGAAATCACGTGCCTCGACCTCGATCCCAATACCATACTCACTTTGGCCGACTACAATCAACCCCTCGTCACTTTCATGTCGTCTCTACCTCCCAACCAAAAAGTAACATATGATTAAATCAATGCTAATTTCATTTCTCTTTACTTTTTTTTTTGTTTTTGTTTTTGTTTTATATATATGAGAGATCTTATATGATTAAATCAATGCTAATTTCATTGTTCTCTTTACTTTTTTTTGTTTTTTTGTTTTTGTTTTTTTTTTTT
>NW_010386032.1:0-998 GCF_000414095.1 Morus notabilis
CCGTGATGGGCCTGGGGTCAAGCGTGCCGTGCCGGCCCGGCACGGCACATTTGACAATACTAGGTGGTCCAGTCTCAGATCGAATCTCTCGCTCTCGTCGTCCGCATACTATTGGTTTGACATGGTTAGAAATTGATAGATTTTTATATTCTTTCAAATTCCCATTTATATTAGTATATAAAAATACAAGAAATATTTTTTGGGATTATCATAAATATAGACAAACATGATATTTAACTAAAACTGTTTAATTTTCTCGACTACAAAATGTTGAAAACTGCCAGGCTACTTTTATATTTCGACTAATGGGGTCCAACGAACAATTTCAAAATACAGACAACTCCTACGAATTCGAAGAGCTAATAATAACATTCTGTGAGCAAATTAATGTCGCAACAGATCTAGTAAATCTTGTTCCTAAGCAAGCTCTCTGTCATCAGTTGATTGAAATACCGGTTCCAAATGAGAAAAAAAAATATATGGAAATACAATAAAAATCAGTGCCCCGCCTAACTCCCTTACTGAAGGGATCTGAAAAAGAATTTCAACACATCGATAATGGTGTACAGAGAAATCAATCGATGCAGCAACATAAACCGGCCACATCATGATCTAGGTGTAGGTTTTGAAGTCCTAGCTCGAACAACACCCGGGTTTCTTGACAGCCGAGACATCTTTAGTGACGTCGATCTTCTCGCCTTTGGAAGGAACGGTGGAAGCTACATCGTTGCTGGTTTCCATGGCCTTCTTGCTCACAATGTGGTAAATCTGAGTGAGAACTTCGGCGAATGCGTTATCCACGTTGGTTGCTTCGAGTGCAGACGTTTCCATGAAGTAGAGGGATTCCTTCTCTGCGAAGGATTTCCCAACCTCAGTGGAGACTGCCACGAGGTGACGGAGATCGGATTTGTTACCGACGAGCATGACCACGATGTTGGGATCAGTGTGGTCTCTCAACTCCCTCAACCACCTTTCCACGTTTTCAAAAGTGGAATGCC
>NW_010386033.1:0-998 GCF_000414095.1 Morus notabilis
CTTGAATCTACTAAAACATGCGTGTGGGCACACCTAAAACAAAACAGGAGTAATACTCTAAACACTCAAGTCTTCTATGACAACAACACATGCACGATGAGGAACTAGGATAAATAACTTTTCTTCTCTTTTCCTCACTCTATAAAACTGGCCAGTATATGCTTATGGAGAGCAAAAATTGTGTTTTCTAATTTTATACAATCTCCAATTTATAGAGTAGCTATTAGACTCCCATAGGAAATCTAATTTTTATTTCCAAGATAAAATTTGATAATTTGTTGTGGAACAAAATTATCCCTCTCTATTATCCTTATCAGGGCCAGTCACCACAGGGATAATTTCTTTATGGTTGGCTTTTTAGCATATAGGAGAAGGAGAAAAAGTTCTCCTTTATCCTATAATCCAATTTTGACACAAATTTAAATTTCAATTAAAGTCAAACTTTAATTAATTTAAATTCTTATTTGATAGCTTATCAAATAAGACAATCAGATAACTTAGAGAGTGAGTAACTGAATCCTAGATGAATTCGTACAATGCTGGGCGTGTGACATCATGTGGACCCCACCACATGTGTCTTTTAAAATTCAAATTAAATAATCAGATTATTTAATATCCAATTAATTCACAATTAATTATTTTAAGTGTTTTATTTAGAATTACAAAATTCTAAAATTTTCATTTTGTCCTTAGTGTCTTGTAAAATTATAAGGACAGTGCAGGGATTCATGTACCTATAATTCCAAGCTCAAATAAAATTAATAATTAATCAAACTCTTTAATTAATTAATTCTATTAATTCTAAAGTTACTCCACTATAAACTTGCAATTGACTCTCACAATTATAGATATAATTTACTTTCACAACCTTGAAGTGTCCATTTAATATAGTTATTACATATAGATCAATCATTCATAAATAATTCATAACTAGAGCTAGGTGAAATCTGTTAACCTCTTTAATTACATCTTTATCCTTGAGTACCATTGATTCTCTA
>NW_010386034.1:0-998 GCF_000414095.1 Morus notabilis
TTCTCAATTTGAGTTGTGAAACAAACATAGGCATAAAAATACATGGATTGAGAATTTTAATCTTTACTCAGTACCCTTTCATTAATATAAATATTTAACTAAAAAAAATATTAATTAAGAATAAATAGTAGAACTCAAGATAGACATGTTTAAGGGTATTTGTCAGGATTTCTAAAGTGTATTCGTCTAATTTACCCTCTGTCTAAAACGCGGTTGTCTGGCCCAACCCAATATTACCGTTACCAACAGCGACGCTGGACCCAACACAATTCGGGTTTCGGTTGACACTGAGTCCGGCCCAGAGTTACCATTTCACCCTGCCAGAAACCCTAGCGCTCAATTCTCATCCCTCTTATAGCCTCCATAATCAGACTTAGAAGAGAGAGAGAGAGAGAGAGAGATAGAAACCAGACACCCTAGACAGCGACACAGACCAGAGACGGGAAGGTCGAAAATGGTGTCGGGGTCGGGTATCTGCGCGAAGCGCGTCGTGGTGGACGCGAGGCACCACATGCTCGGCCGTCTTGCCTCGATCGTCGCGAAGGAGCTTCTGAACGGCCAGAAGGTCGTGGTCGTCCGCTGCGAGGAGCTCTGCATATCGGGAGGACTCGTGAGGCAGAAGATGAAGTACTTGCGCTTCCTCCGCAAGCGCATGAACACCAAGCCCTCTCACGGCCCCATCCACTTCCGCGCCCCCGCCAAGATCTTCTGGCGAACCGTTCGCGGGTCGGTCATCGCAATGCGAATCCGCCATTGCAATGGTTTCTGTTAATTTCGTTTTTCCACTGAATGATCACTCATTTGTGTTTGATTTTTTTTTCGCAGAATGATTCCGCACAAGACCAAGCGTGGAGCTGCTGCGCTAGCTCGGTTAAAGGCTTACGAGGGAATTCCGCCGCCTTACGATAAGATCAAGAGGATGGTCGTCCCCGACGCTCTCAAGTGAGTTTGATATTGATTTCTAGGGTCTTGAAGCAATTACTTGTTTTTTTTTTTTT
>NW_010386035.1:0-998 GCF_000414095.1 Morus notabilis
AAACCATCATGACCATTGTACCAATCTGTACCAACAATCAAAAACTAAATCTTCAAAATGAAACCTAGATAGAAAATATGAAACACACAAAAAATAAAATAACAAGCAAGGAAACTGAATATAAATTTCATTGATGAACTTTAATACACACTCAAATCATCACAAACTCTCTGAATGCAAATGGGCATAGTAACGGCTCAAAGATATATAGGTCTCCGCTTTTCCCCTCGCTTCCATAAATTTGTCCACATGTTAGCATTACCGTCCTATCCACATTCGTGGACACTTCTCGTCTTCTTTCGTCTCAATCTCAAATGCTTTTCTTCGTAATGGAAAGACGTGGCAGTTGAAATACTGGGTAAATCGGATAACATGGGACAGTTACTCTGGTGAGCTTCTCTTCAATGGATGTAGGCTCTTAGCGGGAAAAGTGGACCTGGGTATGAAGAAGGCAAGAAAATGGGTGTAAGTGGGAAGAGGTCTCATAGACTCGTGAGATTCGTGTTCGTCCCCAGCTCAGTAGGTAGGTAGTTGGTCAGGTCCTTGGCTTGGTTAGGTCCATGAACTTGATCTAGAGCTCAATCCATGCTTTGAGCTTTAAAGTTGACGATGTGGTGAGTTAATCCGGATTTGCGAAAAATCTGGTATAACACAGTCCATAGATGAACTCAATTAATTGATTTTTTTTTTATTAGTTCAACTTAGGAGAGTGATGGCACATAGTAATTATGTTTGATAAACATTAGTAGTGATCATCATGTTAGCTTTAAATAGATTAATATGTGCTGTCTTTTGTCATTATTAAAATTAATAGCTTATGCAATGTAATTATAATAAAAATTTATCAAATGGTTCAAACTTCTTCAAAGTGAAACAGTGTACTCAAACTGAATGCGTTCATTATAAGTTAAGCTTCCTTCTTATCTAGCTGTTACAATTATATTATTAGTGCAATCTTCAACGTGCTAGAGTAATTATTGGCCCAACTCCAATATTTA
>NW_010386036.1:0-999 GCF_000414095.1 Morus notabilis
ATATATATATATACATACTGACTCTTACCAGGAAAAACAAATTATCTAGTTGTCATGTTCCATTGATTTTTCTAATAGGCCCTGGGATCATCTAATTTCTTAATAAAAAAATAAGCCTACTTATTGATCTTCTCTTTTATTAGCATTAAAACAGCTGTTCAAACTACACAAGAGAGTAGAGGTTAAATATTTGCAACAAGGCACAATGTTATCCCTAATTCTAGGATTAGACAAACCTCATTACAATTAAAAAGGGCATATTCCCTTGAAGAAAAAGGCATAAAAAAACATTCGCACCCTGCAATAGGGATATGGTTAATTTTATATATGAAAACCCATTTATCCCTGGAATTTCACCTTGTATAGGGCATGATAAATTTGCTTTGAACGGTTTCGGGCTATAAAAAGTTTTTAAAAAAAATTGTTAAAAATTTTAATATATTGCAGAGTAACATGATGGGCACACGTTTAGGAGTCTCTGATCTGATCATTACCCGATTACTCGTCTCATTTATATACATCTCATTCTTAAATTAAATACATTATGCATGTGTTATAAATATAATAATTTTAAGTGGAATTTAAGGTATAAAACTTGTTGTTTCGTGTTATCTTATGCAAATCATATGTTGCTAGGCATTTTATTTATTTATTTCAATTTTGAAATAAAGTTAAGGTATTCTCGCGTACCTAAACTCACATGAGAAAACACGTCTTATTTTTGTAGATTTAAAGCAAGTTTGGTAAAATAGGGATGACCCCAGTAGCAATGATTTTGTTACACAGTATTTTTATATTAAAATTTGAATTTCAGTTGCTTTAAATTTATGAACCAAACAGGTCGTTTAATATTTTAACACGACAAAGACGGGGATGGAGATTGTTTTTCTTCGAGAGGGCGTCTGCAAAGAAGGTTGCCCCTTCCCAAACCTATTCCATTATATTATGTATGCGCGTGTATAAAGGAACTTTGGTTAAATAAATATAATATATATATAT
>NW_010386037.1:0-999 GCF_000414095.1 Morus notabilis
TTAACGTGGTATAATATTATTAGAGGAACATAAATGAGGACCAAAAAAAGGGACCAAACATGTGAGCTAAGTCCCCTTGAACTATGCAAACAAACACATGATTTATCGAAAGAGTACGTAGGAATCAAAAGTACTAATTTTTATTGCTTATTGTTAATATTGTGGTATAACATATCTGGACCGAATTTAATCATAGTATAAACATGATTATTTCAAAGGCTAAGGTTACCTCTTTTCTATTGCCTTTTCAGATTTTTCAAGGTTTTCTTTGTGGGATGTTGGCGTGTTTCTTTTTATTTAAATGAACACAGCTTTAATATAATTTTTTTATTTAATAATATTGAATGGGAAACTTGGCGCAGAATGAGTGATCTTTGGATGCTAATCTAGTTGGAATATGTTTAATAATCTCTTTGATGTCAGTTGTTCTCTCTCATTAAAATAAAAAGTTCAACTAAGGGGATGATGCTCACAAACTTCAAGAGTTTTATGGCAATTTAATCCCTTTACAATTAGCTCTTTGATCCTAAAGAAGAATATAACAGTTAATGCTATCAAAATTTTTTAGGGAAGGCGTAAATGTGAAGGGATACTACACTTGGAGCTTTTGGGATGGCTTTGAATGGGACAGTGGTTACACACTTCGTTTTGGCTTCACTTTTGTTGATTACAAGAATAACTTAAAAAGATATCTCAAATACTCAGCCTACTGGTTCAAGAGGTTCCTCCTTAAATAAATGACAGATTTTTAGGGCTCAACTTTGTACGTTTTTTCAATGTTGTTTCCTCTAATCTTTTTGGGATGCTTGGTCCTTGGTATTAATGTTGTTTAGTTGTGGTGCCTCTTCCTAATGTTCTTGGTTGTTGTCTGTACCTCTTTGGATTTGTTAATGAACTTTCTTCTTGAGAAAAAGAAAAGGTAAATTATGAAGGCACAATCGTTAATATTTGAACAACCATAGGACCATTGATAGTATCCGTGAGATTTAATAAGATTGT
>NW_010386038.1:0-999 GCF_000414095.1 Morus notabilis
TTTTTCTTAAAATATTATTGTGATAGTAAATGGTTAAGAACGGCATCTTACTAATAAAGCATTTTTTTGATAAAATATATTTTTCAATACTTTATAATAAAACTCAAAAACAATAATAACAATAACAGTATAATATTGATATTGATAATAATAATAATAACAATGGAAAGCTAAGTGTACGAATGTTAATTTAATTACTTATATCGAAATATAGTAAAAGTTTTAAATTATTTTACAAATAGTAAAAGTTAATATTGTTTAAAATATTAAATATGCCATCCTCCATAAATTAAAAAAAATTGTCATGTCATTTTGTGGTATAAATAATACAAATCAATAATTACTATGTCGTTTTTTACTCTACTTAAAAGATTTTAAAAAAGCTAATATATTTCAACTCCTAATTACGTGGTCTAATTATTACGATGTAAAACGACATTGCTAATGTTGTCGGTTGGTAAAAACGCCATTGCGTTTTTTTGTCGTTTCCCATAACACCATTCAGAGAAATGAGAATCCATCCGAAACCCCGCATGAATTTTTCCTTTTCTCATCATTCCCAGCCAAGACCAGAGTGACTGGGTTTTCTCTGGAAGACCCACATGAAGAAGATGATCATTTCAGTCACAATCTAAGCTGAAATTCTCTTTTCAGTAATAACATAAATATTTGGAAGAGAAATCCAAATGAAGCAAAAGGAGGCAATAAACCAGAGCACCATTTCTTCCTCTTCTGAGGACCTCAACAATCCATGCCCAATCTGCCTCGGACCCATTCTTCAGGAATCATACCTCAACAAATGTCTCCGTACGTTCTCTCTCTCCCATTTTCCTGTTTGGCTGCCGAGAAAATTGGTGCAAGCTTTCTTTCTGATCTTTACTTGTTTCATGTCTTTTGTAAAAAATTCAATTTTCCCTCTAAATTATGTTTTTTGCTTGCATATACCCAATACCCAGAAGCCAGAAGCCAAATTTCACATCTTTTCTTTTATATTCCCCC
>NW_010386039.1:0-999 GCF_000414095.1 Morus notabilis
GTTTCGCCATTGCTTGAAGGCCGGTTTTTGGCTTTGCTATGGGTCTTCCAAAGCCCCCCAACGGCTCCTCCGCCGGCTAGTTCCTCATCGGAGGTTTATGATAGAGATGCTCGAAGGTTTCCGTTTGTTTTAGTGCTTGTTTTTGTTTTTGTTGTTTTAGTAATAATGAAGGTGGTGGTTTCAACACCTTATAGTGTTGGTTATGTCTTCCACGTAATCGAGTTGATCACTGACAGAGTGGGTTGTTTTACCCACTTAAAACTTTTTTTAAGTTGTGTAGATGTCCTTTATACGAGGAGTTTTATCTTAATTAACTGTGCTATTCCATCAACTATTTATGATTTTAAATGAGCTTTAATTATGCTCGAATCTGCGCTGAAGGAGCCCTTCCCTATTGAGTTTCGGTACCAATTTTTGTCCCCGTGCTATGATTATTTTACTAGTGAATTCAGTCAAAGGGTTGGGGCCATATGTGTCTTATTTACATAAGTTTGGTTTGACACGTTCCACTATGTATGGGACCATTTGATCCGCCAGATATAATCCAAGGGCTAATAATACGTGACCTTTTTGATGGGGAAAAGTTGTCCTTGCCTCACATAAATTTCACTTTATGATTTGTCGGTTTTGGACATTGGCTTTGTCATACAATAATGGAGAAGCCGTGTCCTTGACTCGTATAGTCATAAATTTTAAACCTACCTAATTAATAAGGCATCCAAATCTTTGACTTAGCGATTACTACTGAACTAGCCAGGACAAATTAAATTATGGAACCGAGTTCACTAAGAGGTTTTTCTAATATACATATTTTTTTTTATATGATGTAATTTTGATTAAATCTAATAATAAAAAATTAATCTTATTAATAAAGAGGCCTTATCGGAAAAAAGACCCATTAAAAGATTGATGAGTTTTATTTACGTAAAATTTCGTGCAAAAATAACAAATGGAAAACGATAATGGAAACGAACATCTTGTGATCAATCTAATGCAACT
>NW_010386040.1:0-1000 GCF_000414095.1 Morus notabilis
TTATCATTTAAATAAAAAATTAAATAATAAAATTCACATGTCAAATAATAAATATAAAGAGTGACATAAAGAGTGATGTTAATATTTCTTTAAATGTGTATATAGATTTACGTTTAATTATAACGGTGAATAAAGAATACAGCAGAATTCCTTTTCCACAATTTTTCATACATCTGCTCAGCCCATCTTTTCATAGTTTGGTTATATATATATATATTATATTATATATGTATGCATATTATATTATTATATTACAAGTGAGAGTTTCCTCTTAGTAAGAAAAGGAACTAGACCGAACTCTATTACATCAACCTAGTCTCAGCTAATTACTTAGTGTGGTGTCTAGTGGAAATGGAGTATTATGGTGGGTTTATGGTCACCGGTTTGAGTTCGGGTTATTCCATTTAGGTATTAAATGTGAAGACTAGTTTTCTACTAACTTAGTACTTAATTTAGAATGTTTAGGAGAACACCTCACATACTCTTACCGTTAGTATATTTAGTGGAATTGAGGTGACGCGCTTCTCATTTAAAGAGTAGAGTCTGTCTGTAGGACTTTCAATGAACATTTCTATAAGCGTTTGATGGCCTCTTTCATAACGTTCAGGGAAATGTGCTAACACTTCAAGCAAAAATATAACCTAGTCCCAGCTAAAAAAGCAAAATTACAGCAGCCTCTTTTTAACCTTGAGAATCTCAAGGTATTTTCATCTTTGGAGGTTTTAAACTATATGGTGACTATTAATCTATTCCCTCTTCATCCTCTTTCCTTCTTAAAAAGGTATCTTCTTATTTCCTTTTGGACCATGGGCGGCTGAATTGGCAATGGAATGGGCAAATTATGAAAATTTATTTTTTAATTCACAATTTTTAGTCGTTTGACTTTGAAATTATATTATCTACGTGGAAGGGCAGACAATAATTTGATTCCTTCTTAGCCTTCAATGACAAAAAAACAAAAAAACAAAAAAAAAAAAATATATATATATATATATATATA
>NW_010386041.1:0-1000 GCF_000414095.1 Morus notabilis
CAAACTTTTTGACTTGCTTCTTTGGAGTGATACTCATAGGGTGATAAGAAGCTCCATTATTTTGCGCATTTTGCGCATGACGGTGAAAAGATAATATAGAAAATAGTCTCGGACCTGTGCTGCTGAATCATGACCTAAAGAAAGGTTCATAAGGGGTGATAAAATCCACTTTCAGCGACGGCTAGAAGAAAAGGTTTTCCCCACTTGGAGCATAGATATGGGATTCTCCTATTTGGTTTGGTGGCAGCCTTGTTGCCTCCATAGAGTTGCCAAATTAACTTGCTTACCAACAAATGGATTCTTTAGAGCCGGCCTTTGAAGTAGAATTTTAAATGGGTTCTAACACTCATGATCAGCAATAAGATCTTATGTTTAATCAGCTGATAAATGCCAAGTAAATTGCTACATCACAATGGCTGCAACTTTTTTTCTTTCTTTTCCTTTTTTGCTATATGATGATGGCGGAAACTTAAAACTTAGTGCATAAGGTATCATTAATATAGATTCAAATATCCCCTAATATGGATTCAAATATGTTGTCTTATTTTCTTGTTTTATTAATTGTCTCTCCAAGCAAAATTTGACTTAATTGCTCAAGTGTTTGAGTATTTAGTTCTTATCTAATATGTATTGTGTTATAGGCTCTTAAATTTAAATGACATGATAAATTAGTATTATAAAGACAACTAATCAGGCGCAAAATTAGCAACAACAGGACATTAATGATGTTGCCATTTTATAATAAACACCCTATGAATAAAATTGAGGGGGAAGAATTGAATGAGAAGTGATGAGCAACACCATTAATGCTAAAAGGAAGATTGATAAAAGATTTAGTCTTTAGTCGTGGAAGACTAATGAAAGAATTTAGAGATAAAGCTGGATTGTTCTATTGTGTTACAAGAAGAATTTCAGGTATCAATGTCGGGACCTAAAAAGTGATAATTAAATATGTGAATTTTACGAATACAATAGTTGAACTAATGATCAAGAGAAATGA
>NW_010386042.1:0-1001 GCF_000414095.1 Morus notabilis
ATTATGCTTTTCGACGGCATAAGGAAGAAATGAACAACTACTTCCGACTTTATCAAAATCATTGGATCAGCCTTAAAGTATTAATAAATGTTTAATTTATAGATTTAAAATTATAATTTAAAATTATTTTTAATTTAGATATATTTTTATAAAAAAAAAATATTATAACGAATAATAAATTATAAATTATAATTTAAATTATGTCACAAATTATCATACCAAACACTCAATAAATCATGCCAAAGTAACAACACGTCCAAGGAGAGATCTCCACAGAAAAGATTCCACAACATTATATAATATATATATATATATAGGCGTACTCTCTTTTTTCAGGTGGACAGGTTATAGACCTGGAGAAATTATGATTATTTTATTTATATGAGGGGGTATAAGGGTATTTATGGAGCATATATAAGATGAGAAGGAGCTTTTTTTAATACGCAAAAAAGACAAGGTAATTATTTTCAGATAGCATGCTTGCTTAAAATGGCGATAAAAAAATGAAAAAAAAATGATTTCAACGCGTTGTAGGGCGCCAATGACCGAGGGTGTCAAAAATTGACATATTTATGTTTTACCTTTCAAAATAATTACATAATTTTTAAGAATTAATACAACATGCGGCACAAATTTTTTTATGAATATTCTATTTTTTATGATTTTTTTTATTTTTCACTTTCAAAAAATAAAATAGAATAAAAATGACGTCAAAAAATTTAAAAATTTTACAGACACGATCCTTACATTTTTCTGAGCATGCATACGAAAAATTGCCCTCAAAAAATGAAAAAAAAAAAATGATGTCAAAAATCCACCCAGTGCGTGGGGCGCCCAACTGCCGGGGGTGTTAAAAATTCACATTTTTAATTATGTTATGCATTCTAAAATTAATACATGATTTTTAAGAATTAATGCAACAAGCAACACTATTTTTCTTATGAATATTCTATTTTTTTTTATGATTTTCTCTATTTTTCACCTTTGAAAAATAAAATAAA
>NW_010386043.1:0-1001 GCF_000414095.1 Morus notabilis
AGTTCAAACTTAAAAGAACATAAACTCGAATAAAGTTGTAACTCGAGTTGCTTTTTTTAAGTTTTTCACTCAAAAACACCCCAGCCGAACAACCCCTTAGTTTAGAATTAAGAATAAAACTAAATCTATATATTAATTAGATGTTGATTCTTAGAAACATGGTGAGCCGTGATTGGTTCGAGAAAGAACTTAATACCCCACGAGAGTTATTTGGGGAGGAAAACACTTCTGACGGTGCAAATCAATATGAACTAAGGAATAGTGCATGTGAGAAGACACTTTTATGTAGCAAATCTCCCAAATGATTTATTATCATTAATTATATGCTTCAACTTTGTAATACTAACAGTCACAGATACGATTTGTATTAACCAAAGTCTACAAGCGGACCACTGTAACTATCAAGAGCAAAGAGGGTAGAAATACAGGGAACAAAGAGCGTCATAGAAGAGAGAACCAGAAGTTAGCGGGAGAGCAGCACTACGTGCCAACGTTGTCGACTGCCAAAGCCAAGAGATGCACCATCATAGGAGGCACACCCCCAAGGGATCAAAACCCCCAAGCCGTTGAGAAACCAATGGCACCACACCGAGAACAGCCGCAATACCACCACCACTGTTGATCAGAACTCCATCAACTCTCCCCTTCCTCAGGTCTGTCACGACAATAGGAAAGAACCGCCAAAGAAACATGGTTGCTGGAGCGCCGAAACGCCACACATAAACGATGGAAGACTAGCATCCATTCCCCTCCAACACGTCACAACTCAGTCCCAACGACCACGAAAAGACACCCGACAACTCTCCAAGGAAATTCAGATGTCCGTTTCCATAGCCAGAAGTATGGTAGCCCATCCGGCCCAAAGAAACCCAAATTTACCAACAAACTCTAACCTACCCACAGAGCTAGCGATACATGAATTTATCACGTTACCAAGAATGATATAAATATCGAGACCAACATATTCACCACTAATAAAAAGAAAAGAAAAAAAAAAAAAA
>NW_010386044.1:0-1001 GCF_000414095.1 Morus notabilis
CATCTCAACTCGAATTAAAAATTTGAATCAGCGAACTAAACGGACTCTAAGTTCAAATCTTTTTGTGGACTATATTCAAATATTAATTCTCTAAAATTAATATTCCTCTAATTCACCCATGTTTATTGGGAGAAGTGGGCACATATCCTACTTGTTGGAGGAATAAAAAGAAATGGTCGTAGAAGAAATTAATAATCTAATTCACACCCAAACTTCCATAAATAACACCAAACCTCCTCTTCCTCCTCTTATCCCTGCGCATCCCTATATATCTTTAGTCCTCGCCATCACTCAAAGGCCCTTTTTCGTCACTCGCGATCTTCATGCTGATTTTGATATTTATCTTCTTTAGGAGCTCAGGTGGTATGATCAATTATTCTATTAAAGGAAAAATGTTTCCTTTATCCCTTATATTTTACCAATCATTTCAAAATCATCCCATCTTATCAAAATCAGTTCACTAATACCTAAAAAATTTTCTAAATTGTGAAAACACCCCCTTTGTCATTGTCACAGCGTTAATATAAGGTGATTTAAGAGCATCTCTAAGGAAATTCTCTATTTTTTAGTTAAATTCAAGATAAAATAGTTAGAAAGTTATTTTAACTATAAACTTTTTAGTGAGTCACTCAAATCATATTATTTATTTTAACTAAGCATAAATTATTTTAGCATTTATTAAATTTAATTATAAATAACTTTATTTAATTTAAAAAAGAGCCTTTGTATTTATTAGGTATGAAACAATAAAATAATACAAAAAACTAAATTCTAACTAAATTATTAACTATTTTAATTAAAAACATAAAATAATTAACAAGATTGGAGTTGCTCTATCAATAAGATTAAAATACCATATTGCAAACTACTAACACACACATGCAGAATAACTGCGCTCTTGTTATAGCTCAATGGAAAAAAAATCATCTAGGAATTACATTTCCTCTTTCTCATATACTTTTTTCCAGGAGTTTGGTGAAGATTCATGAAAATTGAAAACG
>NW_010386045.1:0-1001 GCF_000414095.1 Morus notabilis
TAATCATATTGTCCTTACTGAATAGGTATGAAATCAAAACTTTTCTTTTTTTTTTCCTTTTCTTTTCTTTTCTTTTTTTAGGTACATGAACATCAACCTAATTATTCCACACGTAACACTAAAGCCAAAACTAATTAATCAAAAGCTAATTAACGGCTTTATCTAGTTATATGATATCACATATCCATAATCATTTCTTGGCTTAGAGAGAGAAAGACAGAGACGATGCATGGAAAATTTAAAAGTTAAAAAAGTTGCTGCAGCAAGAAGGTATAAAAGACCTTTCTTTTAAAAATAAAATAAATAAATATTTTACCAAAATAAATAAATAAACTAGTGCTTTATGGAAGCAGTTGTACTAATAACCACCCTTTTATTCATGCTTCTCCTAAGCAAAAAGAACTCATTGAACTCAAAAAATTGTCCGCTGTAAACGTTATAAGAGTAGGGAATAGCGTACCTAAATAATGGGAGAAACAATTTAAATTCCAAATCTTGTTCAAGAGAAGGAACAACTTTATACCTTGTTAGGACTTTTGGTTGTTGGTAATTTTTGGCAAAAAGTTGTAACAACTATAGAGATTCTATCTCGGGATTTTTGCACTAGATTTGGAATGTTTGACATCTCTTGGGTTGATTCTTTCTATAGAATAAGGCAAGCTTTTTGGGAATGTAATTCCAGAAAGTTGACTTTGGTTATGTGATTAGTTCTATTTTTTGGAAAGTATTATTTTAGAAATGTAATTGGTTGTATATGTGGTCATCGTGGGAAAAGGAAAGAAGCAGTGAGGGTGGCTGATTTTGTGCATTCAGTGGGGTGATAGTGTGATGAGCGTGGATGGTTTTGAGGAGAATAGAGCCTGCAGAAAAGTAGTATTTCTGTGATGCTTAATTGGTTATTGAACGATTTGGCTTTGGAAGAAACTTGTATCGCTTTCGGGAGAAAGCTTTCGAAGTCGAGTGGCACTCGCTAGACAAAGCCACTAAGAGGATTCTACACA
>NW_010386046.1:0-1003 GCF_000414095.1 Morus notabilis
ATATTGACATATTTTCTACGATTTCCCTTTTCTCATTAAAAAGGAAAGCCCAAGTGCCCCATTGTCCAAGCCTCCTTCCTACAAATACACGCACAAACACAACGGAATTGCACGGAAAGAGCGAGTGTGTATGTGTGTGTGAGAGAGAGAAATGGAGGAAAATGGTGGGAGTTCAGGAGGAGGAGGAGAACCAAACGGAGAGACGTTGGGGACGTGCCTGAGCAGCTTGATCGACAAAGGAAGCGTAGAAAGCCACAGATACTTTCTGTCTCGCATAACCCTGTTGGAAATGCTCAAAGACAGAGGCTACTCCGTTCCCTCCTCCGACATCAATCTCTCTCTCCATGACTTCCGTCAAATCTACGGTCAAATCCCCGACGTTGACCGCCTCCGCTTCTCCGTAACCCATCTCTCCGACCCTTCCAAGAGGGTAATCAACTATCTCTAATCTCTTTCAACAACGAAAACAAAAATTTGGGTTTGTTTTGTTTTGTGCCTTTAAAGCCTTTGTTCTGTTGTTCTTCAGTTGAAATTTGAAAAGAAGAAGAAAAAATTAGCAGTGTTAATGGGTCATTACTAGTAAATGATACCCTTTACCCTTTACCTATCATAAATGGTCATTTTTTCAGGTTTTCTGGGAGGTGGTGGTTGTTGTTGTTTATTTATTTATTTATTTTTTTGGGAAAATGAAAAGAAACGAGAGAAAAGAAAAAAAAAAGATGTGGGTTTGTTTTGTTTTAGGCTTTTAAAGTGTTTTTCTGTTGTTCTTCATTGACATTTTGAAATTAAAAAAAATTAGAAGTAATGGGTCATTGCTAGTCAAACTGTTCTTTTGCATGTTGTTCGTTGCTTTCTTTTTCTCCGTCTTACCCAAAATCATAAATAGACAACAGATTGTTTATTGTTTGAGTTGCCACTTCTGTGTATATATTTGAAGTTGTGAGGTATTTTTGGGAGATTTGGGGAAAAATTACCGAATTTTTTGGGGCTTTTTTTTTTTTTT
>NW_010386047.1:0-1002 GCF_000414095.1 Morus notabilis
TCTCTAAAAACACAAAGTTACTCCACCTATAACACTACTATATGTTCCATTTCAATGAAGTACCTGCTTAAGTTGACCCCGGCGTTTGGACAAGACAGCAATCTGCTCATTGAGGGTCTTCCATGCGCGTGCTTCAAAGCAGAGCTGAAGAATCTCAGTGACGGCCTTCTTTGTGCCCGCCACATCTCCGGCAAGCCTCATTTGCTTCTCCACATTCAGCAATTTCTCTACCGACGCCTCCAAATTGCCTCCTCCTTCCTGAAAGTTTCACAAATTCCAAGAAAGAAAACAGCTTCAAACTTCAATTCTACTCTAAATTCGAACACAAAACTCCAAAACGCAGAGAGATTAAAAAATTCTTGAAAAATGAATCTTACCATTTTTCACTTCAATTCAAGGATCCGGGCCGTTAGATCGATAATTGGATATAAACCCTAGCAGAGAGCGAGCATGTCAGAGTGGAAAACGAAACCCTAAGAAAGAGAATGACAAAAATTTCTTCAAAATTCTCTCTCTTCACACAGAGTTAAATGCCGAGAGAACAATAAATTCAGTTTCTCTACACAAGTAGCACCAAACAACCAGTACAGAAACAGTGATAAATTCACAAGATCTTCTCTCTCGCGGATGAACAAAGGGTGAATACTTCGACGAGAAGACGGATCAGAAAGCGAGAGAGAGTACTGGAGAAAAGAGAAGATTCGAGAATACCTTCTGAGATCGAGATTCGACGGAGTTCGAGAGCAGGTCGTCAATGGCGGTTTGGATCCAATTGAGGGTTTAGAGATTGAGGGAGATGGAGGCCGTGAACTCGTATAGTTTTAACTTTTCCGCTTCAACAAGAAATACAAATTCTTTTTCATTAAACGACATCGAATTTCTTCTAAACGACAACCCATGCACGACCAGGCCCAACATAAGGCCGAGTGTAATGGGCCTGGGCCGATCGTCAGTGAAAAGTGTTCTGTTGAGTTTTTTTTTTTTTTTTTTTTTTTAAAAAAA
>NW_010386048.1:0-741 GCF_000414095.1 Morus notabilis
AAATATCCTTATAATTTTAAAATTCATTGATGTTGAGACTGATTTTTCTAGTGAAAATGAGACACAAAGTAGTACAAATGCATCGGTTAATAACTTAATATATAATATTAAAGACTAAATTATTGTCAATTTAGGTTTAAGTTCTTCTTACTCCAGCTCCTTCGTTGGCACTATACCACACGAAGTCAAGAATGGCGTCTCTCTTGAATTGCGTCCAATGTCTCTTTATAAGATGGAATATTTTATAAAGAAAAAGTTTAATCCCAAATTTACTGGATTCTTCTTAAAAAAATATTGGATTTAATACCATAAAATACAAAATTAAATACGTTAATTATTAATATTTACTACACGTTTACTAGTATTTGTCTACATAATATTTACTAATTTTTACTCAGTAAGGCACTATAAATTTAAAGATAAAATCATTTTAATACCATGTATTATAACGAAATAAGCTCTTAGTATCATGTATTTTTAATAATATTAAAACGGTATCTTGGCGTTTTTAAAAACATTTTCTTAGTATCCTAAAATTAATTTTTAAAATATGTAATGTCCAAACTATTCTTCTTATCAATTAAATAAAAACATGTTGGCCTCTTCAAATGCCACCATCGGACGTACGTTAACTACATATTGCATGGGCTGCATGCTAAGTGCTAAAGATACGACCTGCAAATACGAATACATATTCCCAAAAAAAAAAAAAAAAAAAAAAAAAAAAAAAAAAAAAAAAAA
>NW_010386049.1:0-1003 GCF_000414095.1 Morus notabilis
GCAAGTATAGTTTGTGGGGTCTTGGATTAGAACAAGAAAGACAAAAAGGGGTACGTAAAAGATGACCAAGCCAAGAGTATGCGTGAATTAAATACTGATCAGAAGCTCATGCAAAGCAAAAAACAAAAAACAAAAAAAAGGACTTTAACATTACTTGGAAGGCATTAGAATAGCTACAAAACTAGAGACTGGCTGTTATTAAATTCTCTGTCTAAACAAGACACGATTTCTCATTGAGAAATGAGAGGAGGCAAGTGTCAATATAGCATATATAGCCACAATAGTAGCTCTTCTTTGTCCTTTGAAAGAGGATCTAGTCAGCCTCAACTCTTTGAAAAGAGATTTAGAGGGTGATGAGCCACTACTCCCATTGGAGCTGCTAGCTTCCAGTAGGGTATGAAAAATACTCTATTGATAAGATGAAGTTCTAAACCGTCCTATCATATCATCATATTATTAGATTAAGAAAAGCATAATCATTTAATGAAACTTAATATAAATCTGAAAGTGCAAAACTATATTCTGTTCGTAGGGGATTTTTTGTAACCTACTACATCATCGTCTGACGTATTATAAATTCTGATCCCCTAGTCTAATCTTTCCTTTTGGAAAATATATTTTCCTAATGCTAACCTCAGCATAATTTTGGTCTAGAATCTTCAAATCCTGTCGCCATTTTTAGTGAGCTAATTACTACTAGAAGGGTTGCTTGAAAAGTTGTTTCATTGGCAAGAAACTTGCTGGTTTAAGACTTCTAGTTAGTGGAAAACGTCAAGTTATGCACAGGACATTTACTTTTTGTGTAGAAAAATTTAACAGCAATTGAAAGACTTTTAATGTTTTCACAGAATATTAATATTGGCTATGGCTGCTCATCTCCACAGCAGTACTCTCTAGGTTTTATTGGATCCAGTGCCCCTTCTAATCTTTTTCTTTTTTCCTTTTTTAGTGATAAAAGAAAGCTTTGTCAAGGCAAATCAGATACCACAAATTTTTTTTTTTT
>NW_010386050.1:0-998 GCF_000414095.1 Morus notabilis
AAAAAAAAAAAAAGATAGTGATATGTTTATTTTACTTTAAAATTTTTATTTAACTCATGTTTCTTATGAAACTTTTTTCTGCCTCTGCTATTGAATGATACTATACACCGGTGCTGCTCAATCCATTATAGAACGTGGATATGTATTATTTTATCTATAGACAAGACAACTTTTTTATTAATGGTGGTGCTAAATACTAATAATTTTTCTTTAATTACAGATAATATTTTATAAACTATATATGTGCTCGATCTTTAATTTACTTTTTTGGGTGTTTAATTTTGAAACTCATCGCATGTCTTTTTTCATGAATAACATTTAATTCGAGTTTATTGCCATAATCGAACATTCTGTCGTGTTTTTTTAGTGTGTTTAGTTGGTGAATTCGTGTCATGATTCGAATTATAATTCATAATTTAATATTATATTTGTTCTCATAAAAAATATACATAAATTATAAATAATTATAAATTATGATTTTAAATTTATGAACCAAACGTCTTTTATTCGTTTGATTGAAAATATAGGGGATTTGGGATTTTCCTGTGAAAGAAAATGCCAAAGCCAGAAGTTACCCTGCCCTTAGCCCACACGTGCAGTTAAAAAGTCCGACTTTTTTTTCCTTTTCTTTTTAACATTTTTTTTTAGCTCCCCACCATATTCCATGTCTTGGATACTCACAATCTAGCACAATGCTGACCGTCCGATTATATGTCAGATCATGGGTTACGTGAACCAAAGCAAACATTCTGATCAGTCAAGTTATATAATAATATTTTTGCACGGCTTTCAGAGTTCAGCCCGACTTTGAGACAAGAATTTGTTTCTATTTTCAGCTATGACTATGAGGAATCACATTCACATTGTGGAGTTCAACCACATGATGTCCATTTCATTGGAACTTTGGAATACTTGTATTTTAAGGCATCATTTATTTCATCAATTTGAGTTTTCAGTTTTAGATTTTTACAGTAAAAAATTCTTAAAAAATGTCATAT
>NW_010386051.1:0-1003 GCF_000414095.1 Morus notabilis
ATATATATACATATATAGATACACAAAACCAATTATGATATAGCAAAAAATGGAACCAAAACCTCACCTGTTTCTGCGTAACCTGGAGCAAGCTGGCAAGACCCAACGGGCATGAGCACCTTCTGTTTTAGCCTCCTCATCTCCGGCCAGTACACCCAATATTCTCCTTTCCGGTGCTTGACAAGATCATCACATCTAAATATCTCAAGCATGGGCCCACATGACCCCACAAAAACAACGTAGACCGTCCGATGAACGACACCTTGATTCTCCCACCCGCTCCTCACCGCCAGATTGGCCGCCACCAAATTGACCTGGAGCCTAAAGACATCTCTAACCCCTTTCCTAGTATAATTAGTCCCACAAGGAACCGACGCAACGACGACGTCTAGGTCGTTATATTGCTCCAACGACGTCGGTAGAGGGATCTCCGGGCACCTCGGTGGGCCCCACTTGTGGTGCTCGTCGATCCATTCCGGGAAATACTCCTCCCATTCCCTTTTATTGTCTCCGGTCAAGCGGTCAAACCGCACCGAGACTGTTTCTACCCTGTCCAATCCCTTCAGTCCATCATGAAGACCATGATGATCATGATCTAGGTTGACCAAACCTAGCTTAATCTTCTTCTTTTTATCCCTCAGTTTTTGTTCTATGATTTTGAGCCATTCGGGGTGTTTGGCGACGGGGATATGATCATCTTTCTGACTAATCCTCTGACTTGTGGATAGCTTATTGTTGTTAATGGGATTGGGATCATGAAAGGACAAGGCTAGGATTATGAGGGATAGAGAGACAAGAAGAAGAAAGATGATGAAGTATATTCTTTGCTTGGTTTTGAAGTGGGAATGGGAGTTTTTGGAGACCATGGTTTTGGTTAATGGTTGTCTCACTTTGAGATCTTGGTTTGGTTTGATCATTTTGATCTTTATCTTGAAGAAGTTATTTTGTGTGTTTATATCTATATATAGAGATACATACATATATATATATATATATATATATA
>NW_010386052.1:0-1004 GCF_000414095.1 Morus notabilis
CACAGAAAGAGCCTGTCGCCGTTCTCTGAGAATTTCTTGGTGAATTATGTTTCCTTCCACTACTAGACCTTGGTAGTCTGAATTCAACCAAAGAGTTTACTGAAATCAATATTTCTTTCGACAAGCACGCAACAAATAAAAGGTGTAATAAAAATTGGGAAAAAGGAAGATAAAATCTCATGAAATGAATAATGGCTGCCATGCAAGTCATGTTATTTTAGCATCAATGCTTTCCGATAATGAAGAAATCTTATGGATTTCTTGCCATAAGTACAAGTGCAACTTCGTCTCTTTGTTAGGATCGCTGCTACTTTTGTGTTGCATAGTTTAACAATTTGTTTTGTTGGATATATTATTAGATCGCGGATGAGAGCTTCTGTTGCGAGCAAATGTATTTTTACTGGTATTAAATCTGGGAAACTTTACAATTATACCATTACAGTTTCAAGTGTAGTATTTAGAAGCATAAATTTTTATTTTTATTTTTTGATGGGGGGGAGAAGGTTGATAAACGTTTGAATGGAATCACAATTTGTGTCAAGGACCTTGTTCAGTAGGCCGGCCAATTGGTGGGGTTAGTTTTTGATTGTTAGATTTTATTAAGATCACATCAGATAAGAAACGTATGCAGAACATATAGTTTATTATAGTTTATGTTACTACTAGATCAGATGGTTAAAAGGTAACGAACTATAGATAATTTATTTATTTTTTGTCATCAGTTTTACAAGAAAAACTCCCTTTGTCTTTTAACAAATTTGATATCCAAATGTTTGGGGAAATATTTATAGTAGAGCGTGGTGGAGCATGTAGAAATGCATTTGACCATAAAATCCACTGCTCTGAGATGAATGACCATTGTTTCATCCCGTGCTCCAGCCCGTAGTGTAATATTGAGTTCATCTACGACTTGTTTGGGTTTGTCTGTAATAACTAATAAGGATTTTAGTGCTGGAAGGAAGGAGAGGGATTTAAAATAAAAGGACCATATCCATGGACCACAG
>NW_010386053.1:0-1004 GCF_000414095.1 Morus notabilis
GAAGTCACTTTTAGTATTTCCAGTTATAGAGCACAGATAAGATCAGAATGGAATGCTCTTAAAGAGCATGATGTTCTGTTCTTACTTTCTATCCGCCCTTCTTTTGAGCCTCTAAGTGCAGAAGAAGCTGCCAAGGCTAGCATTCCACAGAGGCTTGGCCTTCAATATGTGCGTGGATGTGAAATAATTGAGATGCGTGATGAGGAGGGAACTTTAATGAATGATTTCACTGGAAGAATCAAGCGAGATGAGTGGAAGCCTCCAAAAGGGGAACTAAGAACTGTGACAGTTGCTTTGGATACAGCACAATACCACATGGATGTAACCAATATTGCTGACAGAGGGGCCGAAGATGTTTACGGCACTTTTAATATATTGATGAGGAGGAAGCCCAAGGAGAACAATTTCAAGGCAATTCTAGAATCTATAAGGGATCTTATGAATGAATATTGTGTTGTTCCTGACTGGCTGCACAACATATTTCTTGGTTATGGGAATCCTTCTGCAGCACAGTGGACTAATATGCCCGACCTCTTGGAAACAGTGGATTTCAAAGATACTTTTGTTGATGCAGAACATTTGAAGCAAAGTTTTCCAGATTATCAGGTTACTTTTATTTACCCTTTTTGTTTATATTTATCGTTTTAGGGGGAAAAAGGTCTACGTGGCAGGTTGTGAATATTTTGAGGGGTGTTGTGACTAAAGTTGTTCTTTTTTCCATATCCCAATGTTCAGGTGTGTTTTACGAATTCAGACGGTATTGAGAATTTGAATCCGAGGCCTCCTTTCAGAATCAGGCTTCCTAAGATGCTGAAAAGCAGCATTCAAGCCCTTCCAGGGGATAAGAAATCTATTGCTGATTCAACAAATGATGTTACTATGGTGAATGCTGATGATGAGAAAGAGAAACTTATTGTTGAGGCATACACCCCTCCCGACCCAGGTCCTTATCCTCAAGACCAACCAAGACAGAATTCTGTTAGATTTACTCCGATACAGGTACT
>NW_010386054.1:0-1003 GCF_000414095.1 Morus notabilis
GGAATACTTCAATGTGCATTTCCATGTGAATAAGAAATTGGAATTCATATCCACTAGTATCTTCTTTACAATGTTATTAATTGTAAAGTCTACCTATGATTGCAGATGGAAGAACCACAGAAAGGAACTTCGTCGGCCAACGCAAAAGAGACTAAGTCATTTCTAGGTATCCTTTTTGTCGTAGTTTTGACTAGTGTTGAGAGAAAAATAAAATTCAATTGTGTTTCAGTCTCTTCAAGAAAGGATGATGGTAATAGGAAAACAATAAAGTACACAATTAAGGGGTGTGATATCTCATATAGATGTGACTGGAATTTTAGGTTACTGCAGATTTTCTAGGAGTCAATATAAGAGCTCAAGTAGTCATTCCAAATGGTAACGCAGGGCTGAAATTATGTTTTGATGTCGGGTGGATTAATCTGAAAAAGCACATTCAGGACAGGGTTTGTAGTTCTGTTTTTGCAGCTTGCGTTCTCAGATGCAGAAGAATGTTGAAGTAAATTTACCAGCTTTATACTCTTAATATGACTTGGATGATATAATAAAACTTTATACTCCTATTGAATCAGATGAGGACATCGGAAAGGATTTCCTCAGCTCCTGGAAATCAATGTCAGTTGCTGATGATGACGCAATGGATTTTAGCTTTAATACAGTTTCCAGCGGCAAGAACAAATTCAATTTCGAAAAACTGTAAGCAGTACTAAAAGTTTGTGTTGTTAAAATATCCTTTATTCGAAGTGTATGTGGTGATCTTGTATTTCATGCGTAGCAAGATGTTTTAAATATGATGGACTAGATATCAGAAGTTTCAAGATCGCTCCAAATTAAGAGAAACAACACCCAGAAAATGTAAGACTGCAAGTTCCAGATGTGACCTGTAAAGAGATTTTCATTCTTCTGTTCAGGAACATGGATTTCAATCTGGATGGAGATTTTGACAAATTGTCATCTTTCAAGGTGGACATGTCAGATTTTGATCTCTCAGCCCCATCAAAGAAAG
>NW_010386055.1:0-1004 GCF_000414095.1 Morus notabilis
AAAAAAAAAAAAAGAGGTCTTCTAAGAAATAGCACTAAAAAATGCATTAGTTAGGGAGACAATAATTCCTTATCCATCCATACCTTATGGAGAAGATAGCTGATGTTGTTAATCTGTATAGAAAGATCACTAGGTACATCTGAGATCAAAGTCCTACATTGTTAAAGGAAAGTATTAACTAATAAATTTCTAAAATACTTATATTAAATTTATTATGATTATGTAGAAGTAAAATGGTAACAACTCAGTTGTACCTGACAGCTTCTTCTGTGTAGAAGGTGTCTGGCCTGGTCCCAATTTTCATGAACTTCATTTTCTCAGCTGGTATTTTCTTTCTATCAGTATATGTTTGACAATTTTCTCACTTCATAATACTGCGAGATGCTCCTATAAATAATTCCTGAAAAGAAAAAGAACCCAGAATCTAAATGCATATTGTTTTGTTCACATGAGAAAAATGAGGAAAAAAGACAAGACAAGAAGTTTTAGAAGAAGAAGCAAACAAAACAACTACTGTATAACTTGGAATATGTGCTCACATTTAGGTGCATGATCTTAAGTATTCCGCCTTTCATGAAAGAAGCAAACTTGTAAAATTAATACCACAGTGATCAAAGGAAGGATTGCCAAGTAAGATCATGAATTACTTGACTAAACTTAGAGTGATCAAACTTTGAGAGTGATTAAGGAAAATGGGAATGGAAAAAGAAGAAGCAGAAAATGAAGACAGAATTCTTAAAAGACCTGTCTAAGCTTTATGGCTTAATACATGATGATATGCATGCAAATTGAGTGCTTAAAAAGTACATGAACTACAATGACAGAAAATTCTTGAAGATGGGGATTAGGTATTACCTCAGCTTTCATCCCTCAAAGGGTCCCATCTTCTTGATCATCTTATCCTTTATACTGTATATAAAGACCCCTCCAAGCCCTTCAATTTATAACTGAGGAAAGTTCACCTGCATCACTGAAAAAATAAAAGAAAAAGGAACATATTAAGT
>NW_010386056.1:0-1005 GCF_000414095.1 Morus notabilis
TTCACATGATGATATTGTAAAGATCTTGTCCTCTCCTAGACATTTCTTCCAACAAAACAAAAGGAGTTGCAGAGTTTATGTAAACTCTAGGCCCGACACCAATATTCATCAAGAACTCTTGCCCATGTGAGTTCCTTTATAGTTATATTTTTATTTTTGGAGAGTTTATCTCATAGCCCTTGAAACAACGAACTGTTGGCAGTTCTTTGTTTTTTTTAGCTGTCATATCTATATAAAAATCTGTCTGTTATGCATATTTTTTCAATTTAATATAATTTTGACCAGATGATCTAACGGTAAAAAAATAAGACAATTGATAAAGCGAACTACCGCAAAAACTCTCTAATTTTTTATTTTTAGTTTATTTATTTATTTATTTATTTTGCGTTTTATATTACCCCATTAAGCGTTCCAACTTCAAAGATTCAGCGAGAGCTTATTTAAACTATGGATCATGAGGGTTATTAAAGAGAAGTTTTTGGTCGATCCATAGATCACAAATTAGATGTGATATTAGATCTTGTGAAGTTCCAAGCATTTTTGAATTACTAATAAAGCTAAGACTGTAACTGTTACTATTGATAAAATATTTGGAGCAGAGAAAGTGAACAACCATAAAAATAAGAATACGGTCAAAAACCCATAAGGAAAAGAGATCACTGTGGTATTAAGAAATAAAAACGAGCCTCTAGAATTTTCTAAACTTTCTCTCCAATTCAGCTCTTAAAAGTGTGAATCAACCTAAATTAATTCTTAAAAAATCACCCCCTTTATATTGGAATTCAATTAGGAAAACGCATTAGAAACTAAAAGAGAATTATAAAGTATGTAAGCTCACATAACTCAATACTTATCCGAATAAATTAGAGACAACTAAAAGATGAACTCGAGATATTTCCAAACATGTCTCTTTTTAAGCCACAATTTTGCTAAATAACTCTGATTTTACTAAACTAATGCCTTGTTCATTTCACCGATTCGAGTTTTCAGTTTTAGGTTTCTACA
>NW_010386057.1:0-1005 GCF_000414095.1 Morus notabilis
AAAAAAAAAAAAAAAAAAAAACAATCTTTAAAGTGCGGTTCTTAGTTCAACTTTATTGGTTCACGCTCGTATACTTAACTTTTTTATAACATGAAAATCCTGACTAGCCTCTAACTTAATCCTATGCCAAAACCACCTTTTCATGGCGAATATATACCACACTTTATTATGCAAAAGTTGAAATGTGATAAAAAGATGTTTTTTTTGTTGTTGTTGGATATTACTCTATTGGTAAGATAAACATCGTTAAAAATGTTACTTTAAAAAAAGGATATTCGTATCTTATCACATAATTCTCGAACTAAAAAAATGCAATAATAATGATAATAATAATAATAATAATAATAAGATTTGCCTGTATATATTTCCATGAATTGGTAGCTCCAAGAACTCGAAATCCTGGCCAAGTGTTGTTAGTATCGATGAGATAGATTGAGCCATGATGAAATATTGAAATGTAAAAGTGATTAGCACCAAATTAAAGAAAGAAAAAGAAATGTAAAGTTTTTAGCACAATGTCCACTAAATGGAACCCCCGTGGCAGAGCTACAAAAGCTTGTCTCCAATATGATATAATTAGTTCACCTAATGTTCCGGGGTAAATTAGCTCTCAAAGTCTAAAAAGTATATATATGTTTTTCCCCCTTCATGGAGTGCAATTATTTGCCTTTTAGCAACTATCTAATAATGCCTCCACGCCACTAGTTATATTATTTTCTCCCCAAACTATTGTCATTGGTCAAATAAAATACCCTTCAATGCATGTCAAGCACCAAAATCATAAAGATTCAGAAAAAAGCACCCAAATCATACAGAGTTGCATAGAAAGTTTGATGCCTTCTAGGTGGTAACTAACTATTGGCTTATTCTTCAAGTGGTTTGATAAATGACAGGTTTCATGTTCGAGTCTCAAAATTGAAATACATAAACCCCGTTTATTTTACCGATTCGAGTTTTGCTACTACAGTAAAAAGTTCTCAGAAACAGCCACATTTAATTTTTTTT
>NW_010386058.1:0-1006 GCF_000414095.1 Morus notabilis
CAAAGAATTTCAGTTTGTCAGGCTTCATTGATTGCTAGAACGATTACAGATAAATTAGGGAAGCAACCTTGGAAATTATCTAATCTCTTAACAAAAAATTGACTCAATTTTATCTAATCTCTTTCGACTCTTTTATTGTGGGGAAAAAACGATAGTCTTGTTTGTCACGTTTGTTCCTAAGAATTTCTCATGTTCTTTAATAATTGTGCGACTTACTCATAATAATGCCATTTCAGATGGTTTGGTGAAAGTTGCATGACAAATATATGCAATTGCAAGTTAAATTGACGTTGGTTTGTCAAATGATTTCCTTAGTACAAATTGAATGAGGTTAAATTGATGTTGGTTTGTAATTTAATGCTTGCAAGGACCATAACCAACTAGAAAATTAGGCTATCTACTTGGCAATAGCAAGTTCATCTTTACCACTAATTATCGCCAATATTAAAGACTAATAAATTGCAAATTAAAGACTATGAATCTATTGAGGACCCAAAAATCTTAAATCAATGTTGCGCTTAATTGTGAGAACAAACACGTGTATATTTTTTGGGATTATTAGTATTTCATGAGTCATTAGCTGCATGTAAGAACCATTGAATCACAAAAATCGACCAATCCAAAACAGACAGCATCCAATCATTATTAAATTTTAATTAATGTACAATTTAGGCGGTTTTTTACTGTCATTTTTACGGACGGCTTAATTCACAATTTCTTTTGGTCTAAAATTGCTCCAATCACTAAAAAATATAGTATATAATTATATATTTTAAAAATATTTTTATAAATTTTGAAGTATGTTCCACACTAAAAAAATATACACAACCATATTAAACAGTTAAATTTATATTTTTCTGATATAGGTACTTTTTGCTTCTTTGTACTAAATCTTTGTTGGTTGATGAGCTTTAGACACGAAAAAAATTTGGTTGGTGAACTTTGCTTTGTGTACTTCTGACTCGTTAATTTGATTTTGGTTTTTATCAAAAATTTGTTTGGTGAA
>NW_010386059.1:0-1007 GCF_000414095.1 Morus notabilis
TTTTAAAAATAATTTATGTCTGAGATTAAAAACGTTTTTATTTCTATTTGCATATAAAAAATAAATTATTTTAGAACAAATTTGAAACGCATTTATTATTTTTCACATAAAAAAAATATATATATATATTATTAAAAAAAAAAAAAAAAACTTCATCTGCTTTCATGATTTCGGTCTTTTGACCCTATAGTCTTTTTGCAAGAGTTAAAAAGCCTTTACTTTTTTCCTTCAAGAAAAGGGATGTCAGATGAACGGACAGGGATTGTCCATTGCTCAGTGTGACAAATCAAAGCCGTCGATGCAACACCCATCAGGACGAAAAAGTGGGCCCGAGCCTCATTTGGCTTTCTGCTCACGCCACCCTCGATCAGTCAAGTTCACAATCTTCTTAAATCTTTATGTTCCCCCGAAATGACCAAAACAGCCTTAATGACTCCATAACTATCATAAAATTTGAATTTACGTGAAAGAAATTAAATATTATAATAATAAAATTTGAGTTGTGACAAAAGAATAAGATTTATTCTATAATAATTGGAAGGGCATTTTCGGCAAAAAAAACTGTCAAACATCGTCAATCCTCTTTTAACCCTGTGACAAGGCCACGTTAATAATAAGGCCAAAACATTAAGAATAAGGCCACTGTCATGAACATAAAGATTGCATGCAACGTACACGTGGCAGCAAACAGAGAAGGGTGGACCATGTATTGCATTGTGTCGTCGGCTTAGGATTGAGGCCCAAAAACAGTGTACGAGAGAGGAGAGGAGAGCCATAAGTGCATGGGCCTCATGTGAAACCGCTGTCGATATTCTGACCCGACAATGCCCAGCCACACGATCCCCCACGTGTCGAACACTGTTATCTGAAACTTAACAAAAGCTTTCCATGTTAAATTGTCTTAAAGCCCTTCCCTACGCGCCATTTTGTCTACAGTGTAATCCACGCACTAGCTAGCATTAGCAATATATATTGTTGTTTATTATTGCAAAAATTAGGAAAGTATT
>NW_010386060.1:0-1007 GCF_000414095.1 Morus notabilis
TTAAAAGAACATGAACTCGAATAAAGTTGTAACTCAAGTTACATTTTTTGAGTTTTTCACTTAAACAAACAAGCTCTAAATCACCTGTTTAGTGGAATGGAGATAGGAAGGGAGAGGGATGTGAGGGGATGAGCTTCCACCATTTTACATCCCTCCCTTGGTGGATGGATCAGAGCTGAAACAGTTGGAGAGAGAATTTTTTTGGGATGAAAAATACTATTTTACTCATCAATTTGGTTGAAATAATTCATAAGTAATCAATATAGTAATATAGTAATTTTGTGAATAAAAATCTATCCATCCTTCTAATTGTCTTTCTATACAAAGGAATTAGGACTTTTTTTTCCCTTCTTCCTACCTTTTACCAAACAAGACAAAAAAAAAAAGTTACTATCTTCTTCATCCTTTACATTCTCCTACTCTCTCCATCCTACTTACTCTCTCTCATTCCTGCCAAACGGAGCCTAATTTTGTAATTGTTCAATAAAAAAAAGTTTTTCTTTGCTTGAAAATTTGTAAGACAAAAGGTTATTGTAACAAGTAGACTTTAAGAGAACTCTTTATTTTAATATCTTATCGATAAGATATAGTATTTTAATAGGCTGTTTGTTTAATAATTTGATATAATAAATATTAGATTTTACATTTGTTTAATTTGATATAATTATGATATGATTTGAGTAACTGGCTTCAGAACAGAACGAGTGATTTATACATTAGAAGCTCTAGGAATCCATCTATAGTCTCAACACCACCAGAATTAAACTTAGACAAAATTGACAAAAATGTAGCATCAATACTATTCATCGTCCGGGACTGAACTGCACTAATGCCCAACCCGGATGCTATATAGCCAGTCGCCAATAAGAATTAATAGTTTATATATACATATAAATATATATATATATAAGAATTAATAATTTGGTGTCTAAACTCTTTTTTTTTCTTGGCAATTAGTCTCTTAAGTCCTTTTTTTATTGTTAGATCTGCATTAAAAATTATCTGTT
>NW_010386061.1:0-1008 GCF_000414095.1 Morus notabilis
TTTTATGGCTTTGACACTATTTTTGAAGAAATTGTGAACTTCACCGGTAATTGCTAAAAAAAAAGAAAAAAAAAAAGAACTCTAATAAATGATTTTAGATTGCACCGTTTGAATTGGCACTTCAATATGTCTTTTGTACCATGTCATCATGTGCAAATGACCTACTCATCAAACTCAAGTCAACATAGCCTTTTGTATTCTTACGCAGTACAAAATATGAATATAACCAACAAAATTAAAACACTTCTAAATCTTTTTTGGACCATAGCATGGAGATGATGAGGGGGTGGAATCTTATCCTCTCTGCTGAACGGTGAAAGAATGATGCTATAGTACAAAACTATATGTGTGTTCTTGGACGTTTTCTTTCATTTATCAACTAAAAAGCAAAAATTGTAATATTTGTCTTTTTATCATTTCAATACATGGCTAGTATTCAAAATGTGTTCTAATATTTGATGTATTATTAAGTTTTAAGTAAAGTTTCCAAAGACAATTGTAGTTTGTAGTACCGTTGGTAAACTAATTCCAGTTTTTAAGACTAAATCAATTTGTGAAAACTATACAAATTAGAACCATATATATATATATATGGTAAAGTCTAGATATAGAATTATTTAAAGACAACAAATAGGACATGCAACACCGATGGAAGGGGGAAAAAAAAAAGGCGTTAGTGGACCTTCCACGTTTTTTTCACCGAAGACAGCTAAAAGAAAAAAACAAATGAAAAGGACTTTTGCTTAAAGAGGGTTTTGTTTTTGAGAGAAGAGAAAAGTTTCGGATAGGTGATAAGTGAAGGATTAATAGGACATGTTGATTGAAAAAGAACAAAGGAAAATGAGTCACAGCACATGGTTGGGAATTGGAAACTTATTGCTTTCTGATGTTATCCTGGAATCAATAGCACTCAATTCAATTCCCACTTTTCGCCTAAGAAAGTGCCTTTTGTGCTTAATGGAGAATTTTCGCTTTTGTTTTGTGGAATGGGGTAATATATATATATAT
>NW_010386062.1:0-1008 GCF_000414095.1 Morus notabilis
TTTTTTTTTTTTTTTTTCAAATAGCAATTAGATTCTCAGTTTCATTTTTTTCTGCAAACTCTTTCATCTACAGCCATCATCTTTCTTTCTCTTCTCAGAGCACGCCACAAGAACATATACATTTTTTTGTGTAAAGTTTCTGATTTATTTTCTATTCAAGGGTGTTCTAGATTTTTCTTGTGCTTCCCAAAAGAATTTAAATAAGACTTTTTGTATTTTTTGCTCTGAAAATAAGATTTTTTTTGTTTGTGTTCTTAAGTGGAGATGACTTTAAAGAATAACTAGAGGAAGATAAAGGCAGAATAAATTTGCCCCATCACAAATTTCCACCGGATAGATTTGAGAAGAGGAGAAAATTTTTCAGATCTGATGAGATGGTAACAAAGACATTAACCCAAAATCAAAAAGTTTTCTGGAATGGAAACAAAGGCATTAACCCAAAATCAAAAAGTTTTCTGGAAAAAAAAAGAGTGGGAAAAACTTTGGTCACCCTCACGGCCTCACGTTAGACTAAATGCTAAATATGGTGTTGGTTTGGCTGGGGAAGGTGGGAGGGCAACGAGAAGACACAAAGAAGGAGAGTGAGAGAAAAGGGCACAAAGAGAAAAACTATTTTAAATTATTAACGGGTCCCTCAAAAATTCAGACAGTAGACACGTAGCGCCAACGGGTGTGGTGAGCAACACACCACAGATGCCTCTAGCTTTATTCATCATTTTATGCATTTTAAAACGTTAACGTGTCATCCTCGTGCTACATTATCTGAAAATGGATAGTTTGAATTATGACAATTTTAACACTTTACTCTTTAAATTTTAAAAAGTAATATTTGTTTCCTTTTGAATTTTATTATGTTAATAAGTTTTATCTTTCTGTTACAATGAGTGATGAAAATCGACACGTGTCAGGTACATGATCCATTTGAAGATGATATTATTGTAAATTAATCTGTAACAACCCTAGGTTATTAAAAAAGTAATTAAAAAAACTCAAATGCGTTAAAAAAAC
>NW_010386063.1:0-1008 GCF_000414095.1 Morus notabilis
TTTTTTTCTTTTTTTTATTTGGGCCAACACAAAATTTTATTTTCTCATCTCTTTTTTAAGGCTCATTTGTGATTCATCATCCAATGTATATTTTTTTACTGCAAACAGGAAGGTAGGAGGAAAGAGAGAGAGAAGAGGGTAGCAAAAATTAATGTGGTTGCTAAAGTAAAGAGAGGGGGAGTCAGAAAGAACGACAACGTGGGGAGAGGGAGAAGAGGGTGAAAGGGGAAAAAGAATCAAACTCTAATCAGATTTGAGTGTGTTAAGGGTGCGTTTGGAATTGATTTTAAAATAATTTTATTTTTAATAAAAAGTAAAAAAGATATTGTTTTGAGAGTCATTCTATGACCGATTCTGAAATTACATTTGATTGGTTTTTTAAGAAATTATTTTGAGAATAATAAAAAAGTAAAATCATTTTTATTAATTAATATATTATAATATTATTGATAAGTACGAAAAAAGTAAAAATAACTTTCAACTGTTTTCTAATTCTTTCACAAAGATCATTCTCACTATTTTTGTTTTCAAAACATTTATTAAACAAACGTCGTTTCGTTTTCATCTTTTACTTCTCAAAATAAGTAAAACCTGTTTTAAAAAATGATTCTAAACACGCACTTAGTCCCCTTAACTTTTACCACATGCAAAAAAGTTGAATGTTTATTCAGTTGTGGTAAAAGTCAATTCACGCCTAAAAGCCATGTCACATACCTTAAATATCTCACATAGAAACCAAATAAATTAGGCATACTTTTGGAACACTAAAGAAGACCCGTTCGAAGGTAGTTCTTTCTAATTGATTCATAATCCTGTAAAAATTGTATCATATTTTGAGTCGTGTTGTCGTGCTATGTCCCATATTATCGGTCATAATAGTAGTATATAAAAATAAAAAATGAGATACCACATTTACTCAATATAACACTGATGTCGAAAATACATGAGAATGAAAAACAGGCATGTTCTTTTGTCCATAAAACTCAAAAAAAGACAACTCAAGTTTCA
>NW_010386064.1:0-1009 GCF_000414095.1 Morus notabilis
TGGAGCTTAGTACTAGTGGTGTTCCTAATCATTTTTCTTTTTTGAGCTCGGAGTTGATAATAAAATTTAAACCTCCCAACCTTTAAATGATGACTTCGAAAATTGAGATATGACAATAACAATTTTAAAGCGTCAGATTATAATAACTTTTAGTTACATAATCTTAAAGTATGATATAATTAGACAATTCAAAACTGTAAGCATGCATCTTTCTTGTAGGATATGTATTTTTCAGGTCTTATCATAAAATTCTCCATAAAATCAACACGTTATGCCCAACATCCAGGGACGTATCTGGTTGAGGACATGTGGGGTCACGTGCCCCACCTAGTTTTTTTCTTTTTAAATTTACCCTATATTTATAATTTCTTTTCATATTTATCCCTACTAAATATATATATATATATATATCTATATTTATTTTTTGCTTTATTTTTAAAGTTTTATGACTACACCAACTCATCTTCTCTTTATATTTTATATATTGTTTTATTTATCTTTTTTATTTTAAATTTTTCTATGTTTAATTAACATCAACAACCAACTATGTATTTTGATCCTTTTGACACGTAAACTTATATTTATATCTTTTTTTCTCACGAAAACTTCTTAAAATTTCTTTTAGTAAGTGCCCCTACTGGATAAATTTCTGGATCCATCACTGCCAATATCGAAGCCAAACCCATCCCGTCAGTTTCACTTAAGCGACGGTACTTGCCTTTCGGTGCAACCCCAATGCCGAACTAGCCTTCTCATTCTCACCCAATCGCTAGTTCCCACATTTGATCGGACATCAATATCGTTCTAGGCTTTGTTTTGAACCCACCCCATGTAGTGTTGATCTTCACCTGGACGCATAATCCTTCTCGGCATGCATGGAACTCGGCCCGTCGATCCGACCCAGCATCAATCGCAACATGTCATCCCAACCTTGGCATCAATTCCAGCCTCCTGGCAGCAGCAAGTGATTTTTTGTTTTTGTTTTTGTTGTTTTGTTTACAAAATGTAA
>NW_010386065.1:0-1008 GCF_000414095.1 Morus notabilis
ACATCTCAACTCGAATTATAAACTCGAATCAGCGAAGTGAACGGATCCTAAGAGGCCTTACCAACTCAAATACTTGGAATTTTTGTTGGTTTTGTATAGCATCGATTTTATGGAAAATCCATACCTTTCGGAGGCGACAAGGATGTTGTTTACAACAACACAAGCATGCTCGGATATCTGAGCTCGACACAAGCGCTAGCGGATTATGCGACTTTGATCGTCGATTTGAAGAGGAATTTATCGGCGGCGGACTCTCCGGTGGTGGTTTTCGGAGGTTCCTATGGAGGAAGTATGTCATTATAATTTGGTGAATATTGCAATAACCAAATATGTCATCCTTTATTATTATTATTATTATTTTTTGTCCTGGCCTAGTACAACAATAATAAGTTGATGAAATAGCTAGTTTTGGACTTTTGGGATTTTGTAGTTTTCAAGATATATAATTAATTGAAAAAATTATTGTATATTTTGTTTGTATATCTGTATCTATATCTATATATGCAGTGCTGGCAGCATGGTTTAGATTGAAGTATCCGCACGTCGCCATTGGAGCTTTGGCATCTTCTTCTCCCATCCTCGGTTTTGAGAATTTAACACGTCCATATAGCTTCAACGACATCATCACTCAAGACTTTAAGGTCTTTCTCTCTCTCTAACTCTAATATTTTATATATGCCACATATTTATATATATATATATATAGTTGTCCAATATTAATATATCATATGCTTGAACTAGAAGACATTAAAGATGAGGTTTAGGATAAAAGTCGCATCTTACACATCTGTCCCATATGTAATTGTATGTTGAATGAAAGAGCACGTGATGTTGAAAGAAAGCATTGTGGATGATGAGGATTTTCCACCTTTACAAATAAATCCAACCCACATGCATTTTGTGAGAAAAGTCTCTCAGGTTTTAGCGGGAAAATAAAAATATATATATATATATATCAAAGTTTGCCTAAACTAGTGGTGATAATAATCATTGAACTTTTTTTTTTTT
>NW_010386066.1:0-1009 GCF_000414095.1 Morus notabilis
TTTTTTTTTTCATTTTTAGTTTGGGTTTTTTAGTCAGAGTTTGTTTTGTTTAATTATTCTTTCTGTTTTTTCTTTTTCCAAATTTATTATTATTTTCTTTTTCTTTTTCTTCTTTTCCTTGGAGGGCATGTAAGGTTGTGGGGGTGGGGTCAAAATGAGTGTTGACTTAAATCTGAAATCTCAAGATATAAATGTTTAACTGTTCAAAATACAACATATAATTTTTTTTAATATCCTTAAAATGTAGGGTATACAAATGAACAAAATCCTTTTGTTAATCTAATTCATTGCCTGCTATAATGTTATTATGAGCAGATTTCAATGGGGTGCTCGAGAAGGACCTCTTTGTGATGAGCCCATCAGAAATGTGAAGTTCAAAATTGTTGATGCAAAAATTGCACCTGAGCCATTGCACCGTGGATCTGGTCAGATCATTCCCACAGCTCGTCGAGTGGCCTATTCATCATTTCTTATGGCAACCCCAAGGCTTATGGAACCTGTATATTATGTGGAGGTAAATGGTTGCCACGTCTAATTGTCTACCTAAGATTTGAGTTTTAAATTGACCATTTGAATGCTTCTTTCAATGTGAATGATGGAACCAAATTCCAATGTGGTAGTTAATGTGAAACTTTGGCATGAAAGCTTGAGCGAAATGCTTGAGACATGAATATCCCTACACATGGGACTTGTTATTTGATGCGAGAATAATTTGTGATTTATTTCAGATCCAAACACCAATTGACTGTGTCTCTGCAATTTACACCGTTTTATCTCGAAGACGTGGACATGTTACAGCTGATGTTCCTCAACCGGGGACTCCAGCTTATATCGTCAAGGTTGGTTGCTAGAACTTCTTATATGGAGTTTTGACTGTTGATGTTTTGTATCTTAGTTTTTGGCCTATTCACGGCAAAAGCTTAAGTGTTGAGCTTAAGGGAATGTTTGGTTTGAGGATTCAAACTATGATTTGAATCATGGTTCATGGTTCGCTACAGTATTTTCTCTC
>NW_010386067.1:0-991 GCF_000414095.1 Morus notabilis
TTGTTTTGCTATGCTTTGCTTTTAGAGTTTAATTCTCCTGAACTTTAGTATCATTTCAGTTTGGCATCTGAACTTAAAATTAATCCCATTAAAAAAAATGAAATGTGATCATGTGATCTTTTTATTAAAAAATGAAAAATGATCATATAAGCACATTTAATCCCCTCTTTTTCTGCATGACTTTAACAAAAATTTTAACAAGAAGTGTTAAGTGAGAGTAAATCAAAATTCAAGAGAAAAAAATGAAAATTTTTAAAATTTAAGTGGCAAATAAAAAATAACTTTAAAATTTTGGGGCATTAATAAGATTAACTCTTGTTTTTAATTTTTTTAATTTTTATTTTTGAGCACAATTGCCCTTGAACTTGTTGTCGTTTAGTAAATTGCCATCTAAACTTTTTATTTTAAAAATCAACCCCTTAAACTTATAAATTTTTACAATATGCCCCATTTTATAAAATGTGCTCAAATTTTTTGTTAGATTTAGGGTTATTATTACCTATGTCTCCGAATTTCGGGGTTACCCCTATTTTGCCTACTAAATTTTAAAAATACTCACCTTACTATTCTAAACTTTTATAAACTTTCACTTTGCCAAATATCATCAAGATTGAGGAATTAAAAGATTTATATTATATTTGAATTGAGATGTAAAATTTTTCGTTGAGTATGCTTTTTCGACATTAATGTAACACAATTATTGTTAAAATGAAACATATTATAATAATTTTATATGTTAAAAGGATAACTTATTAAAATAAAAAAATTTAAAAGGACAATTTATTAAATCACGTCAAGTTTGGGGGCAAATGTGCTATTTATTTATTTATTTTTTCAGGGTGGGTCATTGGCAATGCCCAAAATTTCGAGAAACAACGCCGCTGGTGACCGCTCAGCGAGTTCAAGTTTGAAAGTAAAACTGAGCAGAGCAGAGCCCGCCCTAACAAATGAATTGAAGACTTAGAGAGAGAGAGAGAGAGAGAGAGAGAGA
>NW_010386068.1:0-1009 GCF_000414095.1 Morus notabilis
GGGAAAGAGAGAAGGTAGATTTTCTAATGTCATTTCTCGATTCCCCGAAACCCTCTTTTTATTTTATTTTATTTTTCTATAGTGCAAATTACACGTCTGCCATGTTTCGTCCTAATGAATGAGCTATTTTGCAGCTGTACTTGGCAAACCAAGAGAAGTTCCACAAAGAAGCTGACAAACATTATTGGAAAGCAATAGCAGAGATCATTCCCCGCGAAGTCCCAGTTATTGAGAAGAGAGGGAAGAAGGATGCTGAGAAGAAGCCTTCGGTTGTCGTCATTCAAGGCCCTAAACCCGGGAAGCCCACTGATCTCTCAAGAATGCGCCAAGTTCTCTTGAAGCTGAAGCAGAATCCTCCACCGCACATGATTCCTCCCCCGCCTGCACCTGCCAAAGATGGCAAGGACTCAAAGGAAGGGAAGGATGCCAAGAACGGGAAAGCTCCTGAATCAACTACAGCCGGAGCCGCGTCCAGAGATAATTCGGCTTCACCTACTAAAGATGACACTGCTAAAGCTACGTCAGACTCATCAATACCAGAGGATCCTCCTGCCCCAGCAGAGGGTGAGAAAGCTGCTTAAACATAGCCAGTCATTACTAAAGTGATGACACTTTTTAACCGTCTATCAACTACGTTGTAGTTTTTACTTTAATTTTCTTTTGTTGGTCTTTTCGAGTTCATTATTTTCCAAGGCTTACAATTCATTTTGAAGAATAATAAGCACATGTATCTGTGAATGTCTTCGAGCAGAATGGCTTTGCGGACCTTTCTTCCTAACTTGGCTTTAGCTTTTGAAGCGGAAGGGACTCATTCCCTCCACTTATGTTACCATTCATCATTTATTTAATATTTCTACCTGTCGTAAATAAAACATTTACATGTTTACATCAAATATAGTTTTAAAATATTCTATTTACTCAATTTAGTTTTAAAAGTTTACTATTTAATATAATTTTGGTTATTAGTTTAACATTTATATAGTAATCCTTAAAATATATATATATATAT
>NW_010386069.1:0-1009 GCF_000414095.1 Morus notabilis
TTTTTTTTTGTTTTGTCTGAATTTAACAGGTTGACTAACCACATAGTTTTGATGGCCATGCAGGAAGAGAATACAACAGAGACTGGCTTTATATCAGGGTGTATGTCCGATATACATGGAATTCTCGGATGATGCTGAAGAGACCTTTGGAAACGCGTTGGATTTACTGCAGGTAAGAACTTGAAGGAAGATTTATGTTGTCTGTCTTTGGTATCAACAGAAATATCTCAAGTTGACCAGAAGGTCATCTAGTAAATTACTCTATAAAAATGTCTAGGTCTCTTTATCTTTGGTCGCTGCTATTATTTATGATATACTTTCTGTGGTTTCAATATACAGAAACAAGGAATGGTTAAGGCAGGAGAAGAGGTGGCTCTTCTTCAGAGTGGCAGACAACCCATCTGGCGGTTCCAGTCCACTCACAACATTCAGGTCCGGAAGGTGTAGTCGGAGCAGAAGGCGAAAGAGCTGACACAAGTTAGATGCTTGTGCTGCACTAGCTTCGCAGCGTTACTTGTGCGTTTGACATTAACTTGCCTTTCCATGTTCATTCGCTTCAAGGTTCTATTTGGCTTTAAGTTTTCTTCATCTTTGTTTTACTCCATTCTTTTTTGTTAAATTTTGAGCGGATGCATATTGAACCTAAAAAAGCATTCTGATGCTTTTTTTTTTTTTTTTTTTTTTGTAGTTTTCCGTTTGGATGAAAACTTGTCTGGTTGAGCATCTTATTGTCAACATTATTGTTTTGCCTGTTCTTTTCTTCTCAAGTCACTTTCAATTGTGTCATCGATTCTCGGCTCTGTTTAAATTTAGTATTGTTTAAAGTGACGGGGAAGATTATCCTAAATCTGTTTATGCTTGGAATCTTCGCGGAATCATTTTGCGAAGCTAAACCAAAGATATATGAAGTAGGTGAAGTCCTTGACCATATCAACATACTTAGCAAACTATTTACTCATAGATTTGGACGTACTCAATTTAACATTATCTTAAAGCTTATGCCTTCCCC
>NW_010386070.1:0-1009 GCF_000414095.1 Morus notabilis
AATAGCCATGAGCCAATATCACAGAGATCAGTCAAGCTTAAATATGTTTTAATAGGAATTCTTTGAAAGAACTAACAATCTATCATCATCAATACAGTTATAGAAATTTGAGTATTTCTCTTCGTCTTTATTGTGCTATTTGGAGCAATTATGAGTAGATTGTCTCTTACAATTTCTGTGTTTAATATAGTGCACCTGATTTACTTGAGAGGTGCTCATGGATCCCCTTCAATAGTAGGAGAACCAAAACTCAGGTGCATAGAGGCCGAGAAACAAGCAATCCTCAAGCTTAAACAGGATTCAAATCTTGGAGAAGGCGCAAAGGAAAAAGGTCTTCTTTCTTCGTGGGGAAATGAAGAAGAAAAAAAGGAGTGCTGCGAATGGATTGGAATTCGGTGTGACAACAGATCCGGTCATGTGATGAAGCTTGATCTTTCTCCTCCAACCTTTGGTAGAACTGATTACACATCTTTGTCAGTAAGAGGTAATCTCAGTTCTTCATTGCTTGAGTTGCGATATTTGAGGTATTTGGATTTCACTCCGGTTTCCTTCTAAAGATATGACATACAAATCTTTATCTTCTCTATTTTTCTGTTATTTTGTTTCAGTTTATTTTTCTGCCGTGTGAGTATAACGGTGAACACAAGCAATAAGCTGAACCGGGGAAATTCCAAAGGAAATTACTGTAACTTATTGATCTGGTTTTTCTGAACCTATCAAGAAATCACTTCAGTGGGCGAATTCCGTCAGAGATTGGTAGGTTTAACTTGTTAGAAGCTATTGATCTATCAAACAACCAACTTTCTTGTGGAATCCCTTCAAGCCTCTCTCTAAGTGCCCCGGCTTAATGTGCTGGACTTGTCAAACAACAATTTATCGGGCAAGATTCCAATAAGTACTCAACTGCAAAGCTTTGAAGCGAGTTCATATGCAAAGAATTTTGAACTCTGTGGAGCCCCACTTCCAAGGAGTTGTCCAGGAGAGGAATCGACTGTTTCTAGAACTCCTA
>NW_010386071.1:0-1010 GCF_000414095.1 Morus notabilis
GTCCTGTAATGCTGTTCAATCATTGATTTATGCCTATTAAAATTTTCCCTAATTATTAAAAGAGTGAGCCGTAACTTTCCCCTTTTTTTTCTTTGTTTTTATAGGGAGAAATTAAGTTTGACTTTCCAAACATAGATTTTAAGAAAATTACCAGGGTATCGAATACATTTACACTCATCAATTTTTGACATGAAATTGAGAGTCCTATAATATTAAGGCCGCACAAAACACTGCCAAGACTAATATTATGTGAACTAAAATAAAAATGAACACTATGAAAGGAAAAACAAAAAAAAACAAAACACACACACACACACACAAAATGAAGCAAAAACCATTTTTAGTACAAACCAAAGCATAAACAAAAACAAAAGAAGACCACCAAGCATCACTGGTAAAAGCCTTCGACAAAAGGACAACTGGCGAAGGAGCGACTAAGGGACTTTGAGAGACACATGACAAAGTCGAAGAGGCGCTTCCAAGCTGTAGCTTGTGGCCCTCATGCGCCATCACCATAGTCGCTGGAAGACAACACCACCATCGCTAAAAGAAGCCCACCATCAAGCGAAACAAAACCCCGAAGGCGCATAAGCACTAGACGACAGGCCCGTTGGAAACCGTAGTCCTAACGTTCATCAACCAACCACCAACCCAAGTTTGATTTGTCCAAATGGAGCCTCTACACTACACACATTGTCACCACCACCGACAAACCCATGAAGCCAAAGGATGAAGTTTTAAGGCCGGGAGTTTAGAGGTGACCCCAAAGCTCCGGCTAACGTCTCCTTATGTTTTCTTTCTTTCATTTTATAGGAAAAAAGTACAAAGGGTTTTGTTTTACTTACTCATTTTCCCAAAAGTTTCATTTTATTAAAAGTTCATAGATTTTGATTAATGTTATAGTGCCTAGATATATGCTTGTATTTCTTTATTAAGAAATCTTACATAAACTTTCATTATATATTAGAATCAATGAATTTTGGTTTTATCACTAATTTATTGGCATTCCT
>NW_010386072.1:0-1009 GCF_000414095.1 Morus notabilis
ATTGAGCTAGCAAACATATTAACGTCGACAATTTCAGTATGGATTCCCCAGCAGCATCCAAATAAAGCAATCCCAAATAAACAAATTGACCCCGCACAAAAGCAGAAACAAACTTATTGGGTTAACCGATCGAAACCCCTAAATAGCTACACTGTGGAGCACCACGGTCTCAACGGTGAGCCCCGGTCCAAACCCGAAAAGAACACCCCATTCGAGTCCTTCTCCTGTGGTCTTGAGGCCATCTTCAGCGCCCTTCCTCCTCATCTCGTCCAAAATGAACACTACACACGCACTCGACATGTTACCGTACTCGCTAAGCACGTGCCTTGTGGCGCGTAGTTTCTCGGGCTTCAAGCCACACTTAGCCTCCACTTGGTCGAGAATGGCTGGTCCACCCGGGTGCGCAATCCAGAAAATAGAGTTCCAATCTGAGATGCCTAAAGGCTTGAATGCCTCAGTTAAGGACTTATCAATGTTCTTTGAGATAAGTCCGGGAACATCCTTGAGGAGGTGAAACGTAAGCCCGACTTCTCGGAGATGTCCATCGATGGCGCCCTCACTATCGGGTAGGATAGTTTGGGCCGCTGAAACCAATTGGAATATAGGCTTCTCAACCTCAGGAATAGGATCTGCACCGATGATCATAGCAGCTGCACCATCACCAAATAAGGCTTGACCCACAAGACTGTCAAGGTGGGTGTCACTAGGCCCACGGAAGGTAACAGCGGTGATCTCCGAGCAAACGACTAGCACACGGGCCCCCTTGTTGTTTTCAGCAAGGTCCTTGGCAAGGCGGAGCACCGTGCCACCAGCGAAGCAGCCTTGTTGGTACATCATGAGGCGCTTCACCGAGGGGCGAAGACCCAATAGCTTAGTGAGTTGGTAGTCAGCTCCGGGCATATCAACACCACTAGTGGTGCAGAAGACTAAGTGGGTAATCTTGGATTTGGGTTGGCCCCATTCCTTGATGGCCTTAGTTGCAGCCTCTTTGCCTAATTTCGGCACTTCC
>NW_010386073.1:0-1010 GCF_000414095.1 Morus notabilis
ATATATATATATATATATATATGTATGTATACGCATATCAATGTTGGCCTTATAATGTCAACACGGTTGCTTCACTGAATGCATTACACATGACATTTTTCATCCAAATTTTAGGAAAGATTAGTTTGGAGTTTGGACCACTACTCCAACAAAAATATAATTCAAGGAGTTTTTTACGGATAAAATTAGATTGGCCACAAAACAGTCACTTACTTTAAAAGTTCAGGGACCTAATTTTATGGTTGAAAGCAAATATATGCGTGACGAAATAAAAATTAAAAAAAAAAATTGTACTCCATCCGCTAATAAAACACTCTTGGAAAAGTATTTGTCGCAAAAAATGATTTTCTTCTGACAAAAAATACTTGTATTGACGACCTTTAATTCTATCACCATAAAAGATAAATTTATATTAATGACAAGCTTTGATATTACACTTTGTGATTAAATAAAGCGTTTATTCATAAAAGTTTTGTGAGCTGCCACTTAATATTTTATATTAATGTTACATGTTATTTGGTGGATGATAAAGGCTTAACTGAGTGCAAAGATGGGAATCAGCAAAAATCAATGATAATTTTAATGATGGCTAGATTTTCCGAACCTTAATTTGGCTTAAATTAATTAATAGCTAAGTCAACTAAATTACTCAATCACTCAATTAAAGACATGGTACAGGCTTTATAACAAGGCTATAGGTGGACAGCCTAACGATGCAAAATCTCCATACATAAATATATAGTACTATATAGCCACTATGAAAACGACGTAAATAATATTGAAGTGCAGGAGAAAAAATTCAACGAAATATTTAAGTTGGATACACTTAATTATATTTGTACTCCTATGGAACTTCAATGTTTTAGTATATCCTTAGATCTGACATGAGCTAAAATGTCAACATATGTTACGCAATGCATGAAAAAGAGAGGGACTTTGTCCAATTTTATATATTTAACCAATATAGCGATGAAGGAAAGGTCAAGACAAAGAGGAAGAAGATGAAGTTT
>NW_010386074.1:0-1010 GCF_000414095.1 Morus notabilis
TAGTAATATGATCGAATCTAAATTGTTATGATCGGTGAAATTACAGTTTAAATATATTGTTTTAACTTTTGTGTTAGGAATGATATTCACTATATTATGACACATTATTTAATGAACTCAAAGAAAAAATATATAAAAAAATTATTAAGAAATGAGAAGCATTTCAAAGTTTTTAAAAAATGTGAAAGAACGTTTTTTTGGCTGTAGATACCATTTAAAACATCAAAATTGAATGTCGTGTAATTCAAGTATTTTCTCGCAATTTCCGCTAGTTGTTATTCTTTTCTGGAATCTTATTGTCAAAGCTTCTCAAGATATCAGTTTCTTTTTCTTTTTCTTTTTTTTTTTCCTTTTTGTTCTTAATCTACATACATATCTAATAGAAATTTAGCATTACTTTTATTAGGTCAAACACGTCTCATATGAATAAGAAAGATTATATTACAAATAGAAAAATGATAGAAAGAGAATGAAGTTGCTTATAATGGTGAGAAGCTGATTATCAGCCAAAAACACAGATAGATTAGCTAATTGGATTGGTTTAGGTCTTAGTGGGAGGCTACCTAGGTTTGCAAGTCTATTAGTATTAATTCAACTGCTAGCATAAAATATAGTAGTTTTAGTAGACGTTTGGTTCATAGATTTAAAATTATGATTCATAATTATTCTCAATTTATGTGTGTTTTTTATGAGAGAAAACACTGTAACAAATCACGAACCATGCTCATACCAAATGTTAGCACTGTTCGTGATATATAATATTTTATGTACAAAACATACTTTTTCTAACATGTTATCCGGGTTTATCACTCTCATATTATTAATGAGAAATGAAATAATAAAAATTTATAACTTTATGAACTCACGCAGCTAACCGTTGGTTAATCTCAAGTGGCTTTATTTACAAAACATGCTGATCATTAATGACAATGGCACATTAGAAAGTAAGTTAATTTTGGATGATTAAAGAATTCGAGGCACCAAAAACAAAAGGAAAACAACAACAACAA
>NW_010386075.1:0-1009 GCF_000414095.1 Morus notabilis
TTAGAATTAAAAATCACTGGTTTAAACTCTAAATGCACCTTTATTTATTTTTGGAGGGTAATGAGCTGAGTTTTATTAGATGACAGAAAGTGCCAAAAGCCAAGAGAACAACAATCCCACTGCTAGACAATTGTTCACCATTACAAAGCAACGGCAACAAAAAAGAAAAAGTAACAAAAACAATACCCACGTGACTAAAAAGAAAAGAAAATGAGCTACATTCATGAATAACGGAGGTTTATATAAAAAATGACTATTTATTTATTTATTTTTTTGCTTTTGCTAGTCTAGCAAAGAAAGAAAGAAATTGACAAGAAAAAAAAGAAAGAAAATTATTCTTTTCTTTTCACTAGAGGTTCTTTTTTTAGACTATTTTTAATTTTCAATATATTAAATAAATAGTTATCTTATTATGAAAAGTCCATTTTATTTCACTAATAATTACGTGCATGCTGATGGAGAAAAGAGTTGGAAAAATCCATTTACATTCCAAACCCGATGTTTTGTTATATTGATATTGATGTTTTTATCATATCTATAATTATAATATCTATTTTGATTGGATGTAGATATCATATCTATTTATTTTTTAAAAAACCTTTTATAGCGACCTCTTTAAGAGTCAACTCCTCTAATTATAATCGTGTCATTACGAGCTGACTCATGAGTTTTATCAATTCATGTTGGTGGTTAGCGATCAACTAAGTAAACACGTGTAAAGCTTATATTAGAGACTTAAAATGCGATTCTAATAATATTCTATCAAACCAACGATAGTAAATATTTATTTTAATTAAGGAACTTTATACGGTGAGACTTGTCATTTTGAACTACCGGTAAAAACTGATGTTTTAATCGTTATATTAAGGCTTCGTTCATTTCGCTGATTCGAGTTTAGTTACAGTAAAAAGCTCTCACAAACAGTCACATCTAACTTTTTACTACAGTAAAAGCTCTCATATAAAATCACATATCAACTTAAATTAAAAACTCGAATCAACGAACTAAA
>NW_010386076.1:0-994 GCF_000414095.1 Morus notabilis
TTTTGCCTCAGCTGAGATATACCTTCTTGATCAAAACTCTTCCTTAAAAAGCTTATTAGCAGTAGAATGTTATTGGTCTGTCCTGCCTTTGAAGGATATTACAGTTAATTACATGTGTGTTAATCATTGCAGACCAAAGAAGTGCAACAGAAAAGAGGGTGGAAGACCAGTCAGAAACTTCCCTTGCTTCAGCGACTCAAGACAGGTTGCAGAACCAGAAGGAATCTGATCTTGAGAAAGCTGTGGCTGATGATTGTTCTAGTGGAATCCAGGCCAATAAAACTGGTACTGATGATTCCGGTTCAGGTGATGCTGATTTGCCAAAAGGGCGACCAATGTCTCCGGATACTTTGGCATTAATGTGTGATGAACAGGATACAATGTTCATGGCAGCAGCTTCCCCTAGTGGGACAGGTCATAGCTGCAGCATTTCTTCGCAGCATGGCATGACAGAGGTTTATGCAGAGCAAGAAAGGATTGTTTTGTCGAAGTTTCGAGATTGCCTCAAAATGCTAATTGCATTAGGAGAAATAAAAGGCAAGTTACGTTTGCTTTAGAAGTTTTGGGTTTATTCTGATTCATGGTTCTACAGTATCGGAGAGTTTCCTTAGACAGTCATCAACAATTTTTGCATTCCACAACTGTCACGTGCATTTTTTAACCAGCAACTTTAATGATCTCCAACTTTCCAATTTCACAATGTCCAATCCAACCCCAAGACCCACCCCATAGAGGGTTAAAAAAAAAATCTAAAATGTTGCACTTTCTTGATGTGGGTTTGGATTGGAGAGTGGAGAATTTTTCTATCATATTTTTTGCAATACTTGTGTTTAAAACTGAAAATCATAACCTTCTTCCATTTGACGTTACAGAGACAAAGTGTTCATCACTAGCTAGAAGTGAAGCGGGGACTCAAAAAGACCCGTTAAGCAATGGCAGTACAAATCCCAAAACAGAAGCAAATAATCAGCAGATACCTGCTAGCAATGGTGTT
>NW_010386077.1:0-1011 GCF_000414095.1 Morus notabilis
ATATATATATATATATGACGAATTTTCAACCCATACGTATATATGTTAGATGCCCTCACATACATATGACTTAATAACACTACTAGACTGTTGCAAAGGGGAAAAGAAATACATATATAACAGTACTAGACGAATCGCTTGTTTATTTTGATAAACAAAGTAAGCTATAGCGATCAAACTATTCACCAGTTCATTGACAAAATGATACTCTAATTAACAGCAGTTCCCAAAGCACAGCCGAGTAGGTGTAACGAGGCAAGAACATCTACTAGGGCAAAATGTGCCGTTTACACACGGACCACAGTTATTTCTCTGCAGCAGCTTTCTAGTGATCCCATTTGTTTCAAATGGAAGATCAACCTTAACATCGACCAAAAAATGGCTGCCAAATGCAGTCGGAAGAACGGAAATAGTGGCAAGAAGTACCGCTACCGCTACCATCAGCCCCAAGCTGCTAGTCTTTTTCTTTGCCTCCATATTTCTTTTGTCCTTTTTTTTTCACTCTTTCTTTGCTATGAGAATAATTGAATGGCTCCGCAAACACAAGCCCTTTTATAGATCATTGGGGATTTATTGGCATGTTTGTCAATATTGAATTATGTACATATATATCTTATCCACAAATGAGAAAATTGAAGAAAAAGACAAGCTTGTTTGAGTATCATCAATTATTGGTATCTTTTTTCTTACCTTTCTTTCAAGGCCCACCCTATAGATCTCAATATCTCATGCATTGAACCATGAATATTGGAGAAAAAATGATATAATAACAAAGGGAGTGCTAGCACACCGGCGGCGTCAGACGCTATAGCCGCCCATTGGGACTTTCTTCAACGTGAAAAAGTATGGATGGAAGACGTTTATTACTATTATTATTATTTTGAATGGGTTTATTTCTATTATTATTAAGGTTAATTTCAAAAATAACACTTTTAAAAATTTAATAGAACTGCTTTTTGGGACTTTCCTTTCTAACTAAGACACATCATCAAATTTAAAATCCCACGCAAG
>NW_010386078.1:0-1011 GCF_000414095.1 Morus notabilis
AGAAAGGGATTTTTACTGCAAATATCAGACAATAGTACGTCCGTACTGCTTTACGTTGAGCCCCAAAAACACGCTAGAACTATAGGCTAATGGTTTTTGAGGTGTGTTGTGCTTCTTTCTTTATTTTATTATTATTACTATTTTGAATTAATCTCACAAATCATTCTTGAAGATCCTACTTTACTTTATGATTTTTCAAACGTCGAACAGTAAATTTTTGAGATTTTAGTTTGTTTCAGTTTTAATTTTTATGTTAGTTTGATGTTATATATTTGATAAAATCTGTTAAAATTATAGACTAAAATTAGAAATATATAGGTGACGTTTGGTTTATGGATTCAAAATTAAGATTCATATTTCTAATTTTTAAAATTTAAATTTTTTATGAGAGAAAAATATTGTAACAGAACCAACTATCAAGAATCATGATTCTAAACCAAGCAGAACCCTCAAAACAAACGTCATTATAAGTTTAGAGACTAAAACAATACAAAAAATTTTAAATTAACTTTTACATATAAGCCTAAAATTTTAGCTATTTCTAATTTTAGACTCTAATTTATGCAGATTTTATAAAATTTTAACACCTAGTTGATGAAAAAACTGAAATTGAAATAAAATAAAATATTAGGGATCATTTGTGCAACGTTTGAAAGTTATGGACTAAAGTGAGATTGAGTGTAAACCTCAAGGAGCATTTATAAAATTAACTTTTTTATTATTTTTTTTAAATTTTTTGCAGCAAAGCCATTCTTTTGTGCTGATTAGATAGATTATCGTATATCTGAAGGCCTTTTTGCAAGTGAATTCAATTTTCATGAAGACATTAGTTTCGGCCAATGCCCAATTTAGTGAACAATAAGCGCTGATTATCGACAGACATAATAATAGCAGGCGTTCTATTGTTTTATCCGTCTTTCTCCCCTTTTTTTTTTTAAAAAATTTTTTTCGTAAATTATGTTTTTTAGGAGTTGGTTGTTTTTTTTTTTTAACATGTTGATTTTTTTTTTT
>NW_010386079.1:0-1011 GCF_000414095.1 Morus notabilis
TTGTCAACCCATCCCCTCACAATCAGATCGTTCACAATCAAAGGAGTCATCATCTTCATTCTCGAAATCTACAGATGGTAATCCTTTTGAATATGGAGGCAAATCAACTAATGGGTCGCTCATCTCATCCTCATTATTATTGGAGTCAAAATCTCTTTTCTTTGTATCTAATGCAACTGACCAATTCATATCTGCGGGATCAGTAACATAGAAAACTTGCTTAGCTTGAGAAACTTATGGCCAATCCTCTTTAAGTCTACTAATGTGGCACCTAGATCACCACTTATGATGCCTTTATTATTATCAACCCAATCACACTTGAAGACAAGAACTCGGAAGGTTACATAATCTAGCTCCCGAATTTCTTGAATTACACCATAAAATACAATATCTGCAACCACAGGATTCTTGTCCTTAGCACTAGAAATCAGCATTGTTGAAGAAACCAAACTAACACCACTATTCTGAACAGAACGCATCTCATCACCATCCTTGGTGTGATAGCGACAACCACTTGTCACAAAAGAGTGATACTTCGAAACTTGATGGAGTGGTCTGTGTGCAAATAGATCTAAGGTGTCTGAAATACCATGATCTGGTTCTTGCAACTTCTTTTTTATATGCTCTAGAAGCCATTATGAAAATGTGCACTTATGAGCATCTTGAAGCCACTTTTGAGTCATCTTCTTACCTTTATATTGTGCCCACAAGAAATCCATATGTTCATCAATAAAAGGTTCCACTTCCTTCATGTTTGCTTGAGTCATCTTCACCTCAGTAAGCATCCTTAATATCAATTCCATCCATCCATAGCATCTTCAAGTCATCAATTAATGGGCTTAGATAAACATCAATATTATTTCCAGGTTGCTTTGGTCTCGATATCAATAATGTCAACAATACAAGTTTCCTTTTCATGCACAACCAAGGGGGAAGATTATAAATTACTAGCAAAACTGGCCAACAACTATAACTAGTTGTGAGTGTTTTATGTGGGTTTATCCCGTCTGC
>NW_010386080.1:0-1010 GCF_000414095.1 Morus notabilis
GATAATGCTCGTCATAGAACAAAATCCCCATCTTACAACAAGCAACCCAAGGTCATGCGTAAAAGGAGAGTGTTCTCCGGATCTGATGACGATGAACTAGATTCAGATTCCGATAGCATGCTTTCTGCTAATCCCAAGTGGAAATCCAGTCACGTTGCTGATTTTAGATCAAGAAATAGGGGTAAATTTGGTTCAAAAGGGCCTTCCAAGAGTCTCAGCTTTGGTTCTGAAGATGAACTTGGGCTCTACTCCGATATGGATGACGACCTAGGTAAAAATTTTGGATCAAGGCGAGGCAAAGCTAATGATTCTCGCCAGAGAAGATGTTTCAACTCCAATGATGATCCATTTTCTGGTTCAGAATCTGAAAACGACAATTCACGCTCTTGTAGGGGTAGATTTGGGGGAAAAGCTGAATCCAATAGAAAAGGGAGAGAATCCAAAGGGCGGAGCAATTATAACTTCACCAGGGACACAAAATTCACATCCAACAGGACGAAGAACGGTAGACGGAACTCTTTCGAAGATGATGATGATGATTTTGGTGGATCTTCAAAAGGGTATCCTGGTAGAGGATTTAGAGGGAACAATAATAGGCAGAGAATGGGTGATAGAAGGGGTGATATGGGGAATTTCACGGGACCTAGAAATGGAGGATTTGGGAAGCACCAAGGTGAAAGACGTAATTCATATGACAGAGGCAAGGACGACAAAGATTTTGGCGAGTTTAGGAACAGTAGACGTGTTATAGAGAGATAGATTCAAACTTGAGACATATTCAGTTTTGGATTAGAGTGGAATAAAGGGTTCAAAATTTTTGTAGATAGTTTGCATCAAGTTTTTAATTTTTCTGCATTCAGTTTTTAATTTTCATCATTATTATTATTATTTTTTTGGCTGCAACTTGTTCGGAGTATTGTGAAAAATGGTTTTAGCGTCATCTTGTATTATGGTATGAATAGAAGAAATTAACAAAAATGAAAATCAGATATTGAAAATCAGATGTTCTT
>NW_010386081.1:0-1012 GCF_000414095.1 Morus notabilis
AAACAAAACTTGATCTAAGAAACATTCTAAAATACATGAAGGTATAAAAGAAGGATAAAATAAATAAAAATAAAAATAAAAACTTTCTAAGGAGAACCAAGTTGAGACAATAAAATGACTACAAGGACAAATCAATCATGAAACAACTACACTAACACTAGCAGTAAGAGTATCAATAGAAACAAAAACAACAATGGCAATCATCATCTTATATCATCTTACAACGCATGTAGATACGTCTCAGAGTAAAAGCTACTAAGAAGAAGAAGAAGAATACCAGGATCACATTGCTGATAGAAATCTTCAACATCTGCAGCAACAAAAACCAAAGGGTATAAAGCACTACTCAAACTATATATTGGGAAAGCAAAGTTCAAATCACAAGTTTCAACAAGATTTCTAAAGGCATATCCATTATCCAAGTCTAACAGCAAAAACCCACTTCGACCCCGAGAACGTTACATTTGCATTAACAATGTTTTTCTTTACGGAAATTCAAAAATCCTTCCAGATGTATCACTGACCTGATTCAAAATGAACATGTCAAGGAGAAGAACTAAGCCCACTAATCAAACCGTAAAAAGAACAAAAAAATACAAACAGAAAAATTCACAAACTTTGTACATGCTTTGTTCAACCAATTTAAGCGTGTATGAGAGGGAGAGAAAAACCAAGCTAAAAAACTAAGTGGGTTCCAAAAACAGAACACCTCATATCGGAGACCCAAAACACAAAATTTAGCAATCTTCAAGGCTTTCCCTTTCTGGGTTTTCCTCAGAACAACCAAAAACAGTGGAAAAAATCAAAGAGAGAGTGAAAGAGAGGGACCTGTAGTGAGAGCTTTGATCATTCCAGCTCTACGGCCCTTGAATTCCCTGAAAACCTCTTCGACTGTGCGAGGATTATAGTGAGCTCCACCACCACCACCTCCAAGACCCTCCATTTTCTCTCTCCTCTCTCTTCAACAACTCTGCCTTGTCGTTTGTCACTGTCTGGTCTGGTCTCTCCGGGG
>NW_010386082.1:0-1010 GCF_000414095.1 Morus notabilis
ATCAAAAATCTCGTTTGATATTAGACTCGACGATGTGACAGAATGCGTGATGATTCTGTCCACACTGCTCGCACCAAAACAAAGATATACTTGAGCCTAAACTGCAACGGTAAAGCTTCAACGTTACAATGGCATACCATCAAATCTGTAGTGGACATACAAAAATAGGAATCAACCCAGAAGAGAATAGCCTAAGTAAACGAAAATTTTGATAACTATATGCCATTTTGGACTGTTTTCAAACTTTATTGTAGAAAGGCGGTGGTCTACAAGGTTACATCAAATATTCATTCCCACCACATCATGTACATATGAAGATGAAATCAGTCTTCATTGGATACCCTTGAAACAGGATTTTGGTTGGCATTATCTGGGTCTGCCTCAACAGTGGAGGGATTTTGCTCAGACGATAAAGGTTGATCTTCCAAGTTAACATCATTGCTGGTTGAGGCTACTGAAGTAGTCCCATTAGCGACCGGTGCCGTCTCTACCGCAATGGACCTGGAAATCAGTCCTTGAGACTCCCTGGCCTCACGAGCTGCTTTCTCTTTGGCTCTTTTGGCCCTTTCTAAAACATCTTCCTGCAACCAATGAATTGATGGGTAAGCAATGTAAGAACTCTACTAAATCGTATTGGGGAGAACCAAAAGAGAATTTGCTGAATGAATTATTGATGAAAAGGTTTTATATTTCAAGCAACATTGAAAACACGTCCTTCACGTGAGTCGTAGAGCAACAAATACAGTTTCAAAGTGTTGCAACAAAACTCGGGAGGCCATTTGCAAAACTGCCCAAGTTTAGAACTATATCTTGATCTTCCCTCAAAAGAGGGAGCACCACTACAACTAGAAATGTTGTTTGAAAACGTAATAAACCTACTCAGCATGATTGACTTTGTGTTAAGAGAGTGGAATATGCCAAATAGAACTCTACCTAGCATCTGACATGACACTTCTATGTCACCGAAATGATTGATTTCATGGTGCGACACAATTGCCTAAGCTTTCCTT
>NW_010386083.1:0-1012 GCF_000414095.1 Morus notabilis
ATATATATATATATATATCTTTTAGTTTTTTTCCCTGTGGAATATGCAGTTTTTGTGCTTGTTTAACATGAATTTAGAATTCTGCCTATGCAAAATATAATATACATGTATATAGTACTCTGGTTTCTTAGTTGTGTATCAAAATTTTGAATAAATCGACACAAAATATGATTTTCTTGAATAAATACACTAAATGAAAACAATAATTAAGTTGTCACATCTTTTAGTTAGGGTCCTTCACGTATTTCAAAGCACTATACGTTTAAGGGGGAAATTTTATTGCATAAGATTTTTGCTATTTGTCTCTAGTTCTGGTAACTCTACCGAATTCAGGAATAGGTAAGTAATTTGTTAGTCAAAAAAGCCAACTCTGGCAAGCTTACTCATGTTTTGATTGTGGTCTGTGCGTGTTGTTATTGTTCACTATCTGTAACCGTGCCTAAATGTGTTAATACAACATAAATGGTGGTTATTTTATTTTCTATTTTCTGGTGTGTTTTACCTAATGCTTTTTTTCCATTTCCTTCTTTTTCTCTCTTCACCTGGGATAATTCGGATTCTTTTGATGCACACAAGTCACCTAGGAAATTTCTTTCTGAAGTAAAGAGAACTGTACTTTGCCGTCCTGAGGTACATAATCTTAAAACTTAATATTATGAAGCACAAAAAATAATAATAATAAAGCACATTTTTCTCTAGAGTACTAGTCAATTATCTACATTAATACTCTTTATTTTGCATGGGAATAATAAAAAAACATCGTGGAGATTGTTGGATCCAAGCTCTATGCAACAGTTGATCTAGACAAGGCAAGAGTGGCACGTACCAGAGTGGTGGACAAAAATCCAAGCCGCCCTGTTTGGAACGAGAAATTCTACATATACTGCGCTCATTTGACATCAGATGTGATATTCACAGTAAAAAATGATGAGCTAGTTGGTGCAACACTTCTTGGAAGAGCTTACCTGCCTGTTGAAGCCATCATCTATGGGCAGGAGGTGGATCGACAGGT
>NW_010386084.1:0-1012 GCF_000414095.1 Morus notabilis
TTTTTTTTTTTTTTTTTTTTTTTTTTTTTTTTTTTTTTTTTTTGGACTTTGTCCAAAAGCCACAACCACAACTTATAAGTACTTGATATTTGCTAGAGAAGAGAATAATTTGGTAGAAAGCACCCAAGTGACAAATTCAAATTAAGTCCCTGAAATATCACTGGCTGTATTATATCAGGTTATTAGACCTCTGTGTCGGTGGAAGACTATTAGGTTATCGAGAGTAACCTGCTGTGATATTGAAGATAGTTTGCTATGATACTGAAGATCCTCTATCACGTTACTAGACATTCTGGTTGCTACCTCGCTACCACAACGTCTCACTCAAAGACTAAAGAATTAATAATAACAATAATAACAATAATAACAATAATAACAATAAAGAACAGAAGTATATTTGTCAACACACCAGACATCGTGAAATATGGTATTTTTACAAGAATTTTATACGTGCACCAAAAATTAACTCGAGGGTAACAACGTATATGGTTCACAGATGCAGTCCATTTTCTTTCATGAAAAAATTTTAGTACTTTTTACTCTTTAAACTTTAGCTCGTAATTTATTTCAGGAAAATTTTTAAAAACTCCATTAATAAAGTAATATTATTTTATTTTTGTCACTGGTGTTAAATTTATCTTATGTCACTAATAATCTGCAGGTTATCTTTTAATAACCTACATTTTTTCATAATTGTAGATTATCTTTCGTAACCTGCAGGCGACGAAATAATTTACAGGTTATCTTTCGTAATCTACGGAGTATCTTACGCAACCTGCAGATTATCACTTCGTATCCTGTAAGTTATTTTCTATAATAACATTAAAATTTGGTATAGTAGCATAATTAATAAAATTAAAAAAAATAATAGTTAAACTTAAAATTTTCTCAACTTTTGCATTAAACTACCCTTAAATTTAACAAAATGTGGTGTACAAGGACGTTTCTGTTTAGATTTTAACAATCGATATCAATTGGTAGCGTTCTGCATCACTTATTACGTTATGTACAT
>NW_010386085.1:0-1013 GCF_000414095.1 Morus notabilis
TTCTCCATCAACATCCAAGCAAAAAATTTAAGAGTATAAAAGTAATTTATGAGTAAAATTTTCTCTTTCTTCTTAATTTAACTTCTAATACTAAACAAGTGCAAGTAAACTCATTTTCTTTTCATCTTCTCGTACCAAATAACATAAAAAAATTAATTTTCTTTTTATCATTACTTTTTTTTATCACTTCTATATTTATTTTCTATCATATTTTTTTCCTTCCTACCAACCATATTCTTAGCTCTTATGGTATTATTCTCGTACTTTGTGATGTCAATAATAGTGACGACATATTGAGCCGATCGTCCATTAGGAAGGTACCATGTGTCATGAGGACCAATTCACAAGCTGGGATAGAAGGCGTTGCTCACGGTAGATTTCATGACGTGTCACGTTTAGCACAACCTCATATCTACTCATGACGTGTCTTACTATTTACAAGTCTCCGTATATTGATTCAACGCGATTTACTGACGCATGCACAACATGAGACAAGTCAGTTGGGGAATTTGAAGGACATCACAGCGTGACATCAACAAAGTAATGGACCGTGCCAAACACAAAAAATGGCTCCTGTGCTCCCCAACCTATTTGGTGGTGCGGGTTGGCTTGTGTTCGATGGTTCTTCTTGTTTTTGCTACCCTTTCATTTCCTTTTTGGTAGCACGATATTGTTTCCGCTAGTTAAATTAAAAACAAATACTACTATCACTAATAGTAATGATAATTATAATTTGTTATTATTATTATTACATTATTATTAGATAGGAAATTACAACCATCAGTGTTTTGTTGGTGGATTCGTATCATGATTCAGATTATAATTCGTGACTTATTACAGTATTTTTTTCATAAAAAATACACGTAAATCGAAAATAATTCTGAATCCATCAATTAAATATCCACTAAGATAAGGGAATGACATTTTGTTAATAATCGTTTATGTACCCGTAGTTGTTGAGTTAAGACTGCATAAAATGTAAAATTAGTTGGAAATCTAATTGACTACAAAAA
>NW_010386086.1:0-1012 GCF_000414095.1 Morus notabilis
AATAATAATAATAATAATAATAATAATAATAATAATAATATACATGTTCAAAACCTCTTCTGAAATCAAAAGGCTATTTTCCATACACTATCCTCACAGTAATTAGAAAGCCCTGAATTATCGTTCTCTTCTCTTCTACTACTTCCCAAACGAGCTCAAAATCCAGCTTCTTAAAAACTGCATCGATGTCGGTGTAAAGTGCTTTCATGCATTTTTACCAAACACTGGTTGCATCGTCTTCTAAAGCTAAATGCCTTTAGGAGTTCCAAAAGCAATCCCAAACTGGGCAAGTCTAGTGTATTCATTTGGAAACCTTTAATGTTATGGCTTTATCTATTGCAGGTGGTCCTCACATGTACAGTTACATGCTTAAGCAGAGGAAGAGAGCTCTCTCGAAGTCCAAGAGGGAGTAGTAAGCGCAGCAAAATTCAAATATGTTGTCTCATGGTTTTTCCATCTCACACTCGATTCGAAGATTCTGTCTTAGACGGAGTTGTAACCTCAGAAAGGTTTTTGGCCAGTGTAGTTCTTTGTTTTTTTTTGTCTCAAGTATTAGAAAATCGGGGCTAGCCTGAAATGGATACGCAAAGGCCCAGATATTTGTATCTTCCATTTATTGCAAATGCTTCAACATAATTTGTTCCAATACCCAATTCAATGCCCCAATGCCAAGATAATAAATGCTGAGCTCTAGATGCAGTTTTCTAACATTGTCAATTTCGGCAGAACTTTAGGGTCTGTTTGTCTTTAAGAGTTCTGCATAGTTCAAACCATAATTCTTGGTTATGTTATAATATTTTCCTAAGTCAGAATCATAACCACGGTTTCAACCCATGAACCAAACAAACTTTAGACTTGAGTTGGCTATAAATAGAAGTACTAATCTTGAAAGAGTATACACAATATAATCTGTTTATAGGAGGATTCTGTAGTACGGTATTTTCTGTAGGATATTGTTTCACTGTCGAATTTTAATCAAGTCTCTTAAATCATCATGATTTTTTTCATCTGA
>NW_010386087.1:0-1013 GCF_000414095.1 Morus notabilis
TTTTTTCATTTTCTCCATAATTTTCTTTTCATCTCAATATGTCTCCCCACCATAACTGATCTTGAGTTCATATTTTAGATCCACAAACGTGCAGCTTCCTAGACCGCATAGAAAAATGTGTAGTCGACTTTTGACAGAAACATTAACGGAAACCCAATATGGATCATTGATCATGATAAGGAAAATAACAAATGTCACGCGTATTTTGAAAGCGAAAGGAAACCTAACAGAGAAGTGAGATATTGCTCTTTGCTCAGTAACATGATCCAAACTTATCATTACTATTGAATTTACTTGGTAAATTTTGGGTACTTGGCAGTTGACACTTTACCGACCATAAATAATGTGCTACAAAAAAGAGCAGAGATTAAAATATATTAAGAACAAATGAAATTAGCCACAAGGGAATTATGAGAGATATATAATATTACTTTCTATTTTTTTCTTTCACTTATGTGGGTGAAAAATACGTGCTTATACGATATCTCTTTACGGACAAAAAATGAATAAATTAGTGAGAGAAGTCATAATTTATTACACACAATATTAAGTGCAATTACATAGTGATTTTGAGAAATTAATGTGAGACTACATGTTATAAAAATCATGTATATAGCTTGGTTATGAAACGCCAATTGGTGGCATATTCATGCACAATTAATTGGCACTAGTAGAAAATTAATTTTGGCCGACATTCCTGTTATCAATCAACTACTCATTAAATTCACGAGGCCCTTTGCCAGTCGTGGGACCTTTATTAGTTCTTATGGTCTGCCTGTTCAAGGACTGTCCTAAATAATATGACTTTTCCTGTTCTTTGGTTGATTAAACCATTACTAAATAATAAAGCCAAATTAGTTATCTTACACATTAGTTCTTTTGGTAGCATTGACCAGTACTTGTCACCTAATTAATGATATGTACACATAAGTCCTATATAGTTTTAGTTTAGATCTAAGGGAAGAAGATATGTAAATATAACCTGTATATATATACGTACACATATATATATA
>NW_010386088.1:0-1011 GCF_000414095.1 Morus notabilis
ATATATATATATATATATATGGTTTTTTAGAATCCATAGGTTTCAATAGCTTTTCCTCTACAATATTGTGATTTTAGAATCTTTAAATTTGTAGTTGGTTGCTTATTTATCATGGAGAATTCTGTAATAAGGTATGAAAAATTTCCCTATTAGTGAGTTACAATTCTAAATAATTAGACCGTATAAAAATTTGTTAAAAGATAAATATGATAATTTAACAGAACTTGATGAAAACATCAATTCAAAACAATGTTCTATTAGTAGGCCCTACCTTGTATGTATTTAGTTACCAACTACCAAGCTTCACTTCCTAGTGAGTGTCCGACATCCACGTCATTGCTCTCATTAATCTCGTTCTAAGATACACATGAAAATAGGATTAGATTTTAGGACCCTAAGAAATACTGCTTGCCAAGCATGTTATGTTATTTTATTGGTTTCCTTCTCTATTGACATTCTCACAAGTCACAATACTCTGCATAAACCATTGCACTGCAAAAGGTGATTATTTTATTTTATGTTCACAAAAGCTACGGATCCGAGAAGCCCATGATCCAAGAGATCCTTTCTAAGTTGCGTATCCGTAACAACCGACTTATGAGACATTCCTCCTTTAAGAAATGCTAGTCCCCACGCTTGAACCATGCATTATTTTATAGTTTAATTCCTTTCAATATTGTTCTAATATGTTCAAAGTCAATATAACTACAAAGATTAAGGTTGCGTTTGGTATGAGAGTTCAAATCATGATGGATTTAATTTTAAAACTAGAATCATGATTTATGGTTTGATGTTGGAGTCTAAACCATAGTTCTAGACCGGAATCAGATTTAGAGGTTTGAACCATCTAAAATCAAGGGGGAGGTAATTTTATTTTTTTGGGTGGTTCTGGTTTAAAACATTACATCATAATTCAAACATTGAATTAAAACCATTTCAATAACTATTTTTTACTTTTTGCAAACAAACAAAGGTTTGAACCAGAATCACGTTTCCGGTTCTAAAACCCTC
>NW_010386089.1:0-1013 GCF_000414095.1 Morus notabilis
CTACCAGAAAAACTCTCCCTCTAAAAAAGACTAATCCATATACATAATATTCTTTTTATGGTAAATTAGTTGAAAAGCATGTGCTACGCACATATGTGCTTAACTCTTAAATTCTTTTAAATATTTGAATGAATTTCTTTTAAGTTTATTTATTTATTGTTCATTTATTCAAGTTTAATATATGATTAAAAATGCATTTAAATATAATAGATTTAAAGAAAAAAATAGTGAGACAAAATTAAATAGTAAATTATTAGGAGATACATTTAAGAAAAGAGTATTTGATAAGCCGAAGGGAAATAGATGTTTACTTGGGGCCATATTCTAGGAAAAACTTATGTTAACAGGGCAATTAGGAAAATAAGAGTATACTATAAAATATATATATGCGAAATTTTTAAGTTTAACTATTATTTTTTTTAACTCTATTATTTACGTCACTATACAAAATTTTGATGTTATCATAAAAGATAACCTGCAAATTATAAAAAGATAAATTGCAGGTTACAACGAATAACGTGTTATGAAAGATAACTTATAAGTTATGAAAGATAACCTATAAATTACAAAAAATAATGTATAAATTATTAGTGATATAAAATAAATTTACAACTGTGATCTTAACATGGTATTTTTAATTTTTTCTCATTTTTTTAGCGCAGAACTTGTTGACCAGTCGTCATGTAATAAAATAAAAAATATATTTTACAGACTATGCCCCAGTACCCAGCAGGTTATTTTTTTAGCACACAACTTGTAGAAATTTAATTCGCCGTATAATCTATTGGAATATATCTTTTTTTTCCCTAAGTTTCTCACAAATACTGATATGTACCTTATCAATTCAGTTCTATGTGTCATTATTCGTCTCTAACAACGAGATGAAGCTAAAACAAAAGTCTCATCGTGAACGAAACAATCGCGTTCCAGATCTGAAAGAGAGTGAGATAAACGAAGAGAAAGTTAGAGAGAGTCTGTGAAACCTCAGCTTACAGAGAAGATTGTACTGTAAA
>NW_010386090.1:0-1013 GCF_000414095.1 Morus notabilis
TGTATTTGAACTATGATTTGGGTTTTGATTCAAATTCTTTGTGAGAGAACGAAAAGTTTTTTAATTCAAATTCCTTATAAGAGAAAAACATTATAACAAAATCATGATTTGAGTTTGACAACATGTATCAAACGACCCGTTAGATACCAATTACTTGCTTAAGATGAAATTTTGGAAAGCGACTTGGGAGATCTACTACTGTTTTCTGAGAGCTATATAATAAGCTGCGGTCTTGCTACTATTTTCATTCTGGCAATTAAGACATAATGAATTAAAGGCTGCTCAACCAGAAGGCTTCTGATTGGCTAGGTACATAAATCTATTATCTTGGGATGCACCTACGGAGTACCATAACTTTCCCAGGCATTTAAGTCAAATAGTTAGCTTAAGACAGTCAATGATGAATAGATTAATGAGGCCTATTTTCAACATCAAGTTCAAGGTATGAATAGAGCTTGGAGAAGGTATTAATATATAGTTGGAAGAATTCTCTGGTAAAATATAAAAAATTAATCTATCGAAAGTAAAATGTTTTAGACCGTTAGATTTGTATCAAGTCTGAATAATTATTTTTGTTTTCTATTGTAATTTTAACGTGATTTGATAATCAAGAAAGTCATCCAAAATCCTCAAAGCCTCATTGTGTTTCACACTAAAAGTAAGATTTAGATTCTTGACAAGGTATTGTGGTCAGTGGCGGAGTTAGAAAATATTTGTAGGGACATGAAGTGAACCTAAATTTTAACTAAAATAACAATACAACTATTTTAATTGAGTTTAATTCAGTTTTTGAAGTTTACGGTTCACAAAATTATGGATTTATATAATATTTGGTTGATTTTTGTGTTATTTGCTATTTTAAATTTAAAATACAAGTATCTTAAACTTCAAAAATCAATTTTTAGGGTATAACTGAAACTTCTCTAAACAGATTAATACAAATATTACAAATTAAAAATTTCAGCGGGGGCAAATTAGAAAGTAGTTTGTAAACAAAATTATTATTGGGGTTT
>NW_010386091.1:0-1014 GCF_000414095.1 Morus notabilis
ACAATTTACATATTTTTTCTTCATTTTATTGCACTAATTTTCCTAAATGTTAGGATGCTGTTTGTTAAATAAATTTACTATGATGATGTTAACGTGGTACGTGTGGTTATTAATAGTCCCTACTAATAATTCTTTTCTTTTTGTTGATAGTGTTATTATCAAAGATATTTAATAATATCTAGATTTAGTTGATGTGGTTGCGGCTGCGAAAGAGATTTTTTTTTTTTAATAAAAAAACAGCTGCATTTTTTTACATGAATAATATATTCTAAAACATAAAAGACATTACAAACACCGATCCATACACTAGTTCTTACTATAAGAAATACAATCACAGATAATCAGTTTTATCTATAAATTCGAATGAAACTCAAGGGAAAATAACGTGCGCCAAACTCCACAAACGGAAATTAGAAAATGTCAAGCACACAGTCAAACACAGCTATTTGACATATCCTCTACAGCGATGGAAACAATCCGATCAACCGATATTAAGAAACTCATAGCACAAAGACTATAAAAAAATACAAAGAAACATATATTGCAGACAAAAAAATAATAACGTAAAACTAATTGGGGTAAGAACCACTGTTATTACAAACGGAAATGCAAAATGCACAAGCTAGATCACCAAAGCACCGAAGAGAGCAAGGCCTCTCAACATGGTAGAAAAGACGAGTAGTTAGTAAATAAGAGAATGTGACAATCACTGTGTGCACTATAAGACGACTCGAGTTCTCTCACATATCAGGATAGATAGAGACAATGACCAGCACATCAAAAAACGCATGACGATCCTATTCCTATTTTAAATTTGATCTGGCAACCGTCTTTCTCCGTGAATGGCATGCCACAATCCCCACCATAAACTCCGATGAGAGCCTTTGACTATAAAAGCTCCTCTCTCTTGTTGTTTTGATAGGGCCGGCTGCGTCTCTCAAAAGGTTTAGTCAGAAAATATATATAAAAAAAAATACAGGGTGTAGAAATTGAGGAAAAAATTACATCAGTTAA
>NW_010386092.1:0-1014 GCF_000414095.1 Morus notabilis
ACAAACATAGACAAAAATAATGAATACCGGTTGAGATACTTCATTCTTCTATCTGCTGATGCTCGCGAGAGAGCTTCTTTAGGGCTTGAAACCAAATCATCATCTATGCTGAGCTTTGACTTCAAATCATCTGGAAGTGCCTGTAGAGGAAACAGATCAGAACCACTGCAGAAGCAGTAAAGTGTGTTGTTGGCGGCAAGAATCATACCATAACATCATTTACAAGTTTCTCCAGCTGAATCTGTTCAATATAAGTTCGAGGCACATATGATCCATCCAAGCCCAGCTGCTCCGCAACGAATTTAACATATAAGCGATCCTTTCCTTGCACCTTCATAACCAGTTCAGCTAGTTAGAAGCTACGCTTCATAATATTCAACTATATCCTGCAGTACAATTCTGCAACAAAGGAATGACTGGATCCCCTAACGTGATAATTTTAGCAATTGTAGGAAACAAAGTACAAAACTATAACTCATCTAAAAATTTTTGCTGCTGCAGATAGTCAATTAATTGTGATTTCTAAACCTAGTGAGTTGCTTTGATTTAAGCCCCTGTTCCTAAGAATCATAAAGCAAACATTTTTAGATACTCATAAAAGTAAAACAAAAACTTGCTTGATCAGTTTTACCAACTTCAATGTTGGCAAACATGTTTCTTCCATGTGTCATGCTTGAGGATTCCAGACATTCTTTCAATACTCAGGAAAATACGAAATAACTCCGTTATTAGACAAAATTCAAGGTAAGTCATTTCTCTTGTAAGAATAAGAGCAAACGATAACAAGAAACAAGAACTGATAAAATAAAGTAAATTCTAATATAAGAAGAATGGGAAGGCACTAAGAAAAAATAAAAATGCTTAGCACAATACCTGGACATACTGACGATTAAGTTGCTCCAACCAATCAGTTTTCACACAAACCCTATCATCAGAGAATACGTGGCTTCTTCTTTTTAGGATGCTAGCAATCGTATACCCCAAAGCCATAAGCCCTCCGAGAAGGCGAACACT
>NW_010386093.1:0-1014 GCF_000414095.1 Morus notabilis
TTTTGTTTTGTTTTCGTCCTATACTTGCCGTCTTTATGTGTTTGGTGCCAATAAAGTTTGTAGTTGAACCATTGTTGTTTCTGTTGAATTAGTTGTGACCGTTGATGGGATACTCCTTACCAAATCTGGCACAATGACTGGTGGTACCAGTGGCGGAATGGAAGCAAGGTCAAAACAATGGGATGATAAAAAAATCGAAGGTTGGTTTCATTTGTATGTGTATGTAGTTTGATTTTATTATTTTTGGCTTGTATTATTATTTGTTGCTTCTTCACAGGACTGAAGAAAAAGAAAGAACAGTATGAGTCAGAGATGGAAGAGCTTGGGTCAATTAGAGAGATGCAGCTAAAAGAGTCTGAAGCATCTGGGAGAATTAGTGGACTTGAAAAGAAGATCCAATATGCGGAGATTGAGAAGGTGACATAAAGGATTTCATTCCCTTCTATTATATGTAGCTAAGCCTTCAGGAGTTATTTAGCTGGTCTTATGTTGTATCTTCTCTTCCTTTCAAGCTTGAGAGACATAACAATTACTAGTTTGGGTTCAACTTGTCCTCTGTTATAGTTTTGTTTAGAGATGGGATTTGGTTTTAACTACTTAGTATTGGAAGGACTGTCTACCTTAGTCCAAAATTAATGGTTTATTTGCGTTCCTAGATAAGATCTTTTTCCCCCCCTTTACACACACACACACACATAAAGATATTACAAATATATATGTTTGTGTGTGTGTATGTGTGTCTGTAGAATTTCTGTAACAATTAAATCTTTGTTGTTGAAAGATAATGTCAAAACAAAAGGGTAATATTACTTGAAACCTACATATACATCTTGACAATCTCTATATTGCATTCGGTTTTGCTTTTCTTGATAATTTGTCTCAAGGCAGATCAATATCATTGATGTTTGCAGAAAAGCATCGAGGACAAACTTACGAACTTGAAGAAGGAAAAACAAAATATTAAAGAAGAAATTGATCGTATTACTCCTGATCTTCTGAAGGTGACAATGCTCT
>NW_010386094.1:0-1015 GCF_000414095.1 Morus notabilis
AAAAAAAAAAAAAAAAACCGCCCACAAGGCCAGAACGCCAGCTTACTATATGCTTTTGATGTATATGTGAGAAAGGGAAGCAAAAGCATTATAGTAGTCTGTTCATGTGGGGAGACAAGGTCTATTCAGCTTTTTCAAAAGAGGTCCTAAAAATATTTTTTTTTTCTTCCAAGCAAATGATTTTCACATGCATGATTATAACTTTTCTTAATTATTATTTTTAATTAATGCCCCTCCTCAAATAAGAATTATTCTTGAATTTTTAAGCCTTATAATGTTATATGTGGCTTAATCGAGGGACACTACCCTAGATATTTTTAGCGGATCTTCTCTGCAGAAGGGTAAATATATATTAAACATGACTTGCAATATTATATATGTATATATACACACACAAATTAAACATTGTTTCGCTTTGATCAGTACTCAGAATAAATTACTTAGCTGGTGCTCTATCTAAAACGTGATGATCAGGCTTATATTTAGTCCCAAAAAACTAACGATCGAGAAGGACTTTAAAACATACTTTTTATTTATTTTTATTTTAGTTTTTCATCCTTAAAACATTCAGTTTTGACCCTATTATACATAAAAAAATTCAACTATATAGCACGTACTGAATAATTAAAATATATTCTATATTCCTATTGAGTAAACAAATTATCTCTACATTTTTTTTTTTGTAGTGCCCACTGAAAAACTTTCCAGCTCCATATGTCTATAGTTTTTGTTTTGCTTACATGAATGTATAACAACGTAGGTCAAATAGTACTGATCAGGTAACGTATAGAAGAGATTTCTGTCAGTACTTTGTTATTCTCATATTTATAAATTGCATGAGGGCTCATGAGAGACAATATTGCTCAACAAAATGATATTTCAGTACAAATCAAATATATATGTTGTGTGGGAAAATGTGACGGACACGTGGAGGAACGATAATGCGACGCGTGGCCTTGACTACTCCTCACCACGCGAGAAACCCTCGACGCTTACGAACCTCTCCTATTCCGCT
>NW_010386095.1:0-1012 GCF_000414095.1 Morus notabilis
TTTTTTTTTTTGGGTAGGATATGATGCTAGTTTTTGTGGAATTAATATTGTTGTTACTTTATCTATTGCTCATTACGGTAAAAATATGTTTCTCTTTTCTCCTTCCAGAATTTTTTAAGTTCAAAGTTTAAATCTTGGCGTTTTCATTTTTTAATTCTTAGGCCCCGTTTTTTCATTATTTGAATCACAGTTTAATTTTTTTATTGTAATATTTTCTCTCATAAAAATTTAAATTTCAACTCAATTTTCCACTTAAATCTCTGTAAAAACGGGACCTTATAAACCAAAATGTAAACTGCCGCCAGAGGGGGAATTGATATGAATTAAACCTACTGGTGTTTAATTTCCATCAGTTTGAGAAATTGTTAGTGCGGTGGAGAGAGAAAGAGATGAAGCTCAAGGGAAAGGAAGAGAATCTGGCTTTCTTGTATTGGTGGTCTCAAAAAGGTGGCACTGTGACAAAGTCTTATTGATACTGACTAGCTAGGGTTTATTTGAGAGGAAATGAACAAACGTTGAGAAACGTAGGTTTTGACTTGGTTAAGAAAAGATTTTATGTTAAGGTGAAAAATAATGCAACATTTCGACCAAAAAAATTCTCAATTGAAAACAACTGAAACTTTTTGAATGTCTAAAACCACCTTATTTGGACATAAGAGCATTTACATTGCAATGTCAAATTTTCACTGTGCCAAATTATAATATACATAAACGATACTTATAATTTAAAGTGTGAAAGTGCCTCGATTTCATTATAGTTCAACCTTTGAACCCTAAAATCAAAACTGACTGATTCAATAACCTGTTTAGCGTAAGTTTGGTCGGTATTCTAGTTTGATATGAGCTTAATTAACCTGTACAACCCTAATCTCATACAAAGGTCGGAAGAGATACTTTATTATTATGATTGAAAGCTTTTTAAATTTGAGTTGTACGAAAAACTATAGAGACACAACTAATATCAAACACCACAACGAATAAAAGGTGATGTTGCTGGGTTGTTTAGTCAAAA
>NW_010386096.1:0-1015 GCF_000414095.1 Morus notabilis
TAACTTATATAAACTATTGACCTATTAATTTTAATTAATCTCAAATCTTAACATACTTCTCTTTCTCTCGTATAAATTTGATACACCGTGAAACAATCATCATGAGGAATTCTTCACGCAAACAAATTCTCCTTGAAATTCTGATAAAAACCTCCTTATTCTCTCTCTTTTTCTCTCCAAAAGGTGGCTGGAAAAATATGAGAATGGACTCCCAATTCAATTCCAAGGTGTCCTATTTATAGATTTCTCCATTGGGCTCAAATTAGTTCCAAACACTTACAAAACACAAAAACCTAATAAAAACTCTAAAACTTTGAGAATCAAACAAGGAAAATATGGAGAAATTCAATGAAAAATATCAAGAATTATGAGCTTATTAAATTCCCTCACACGTAGCTTTTACTTGTCCTCGAGCAAACCTAAGATGAAAACAAAATAACAAAACCAAAACTCTAACCTTCCGATCTTTGGTCTCAGCGAATAATAAGAGATCATAGTTTTGAAATCAAACAAGCATTAAAGCAAATCCATCATTCATTCAAAAGCTAATACATCCTAAAATAATCATACTCGTGTGTGTGAAATAACCAACGTTACCAACATGAAACTACACATGAGTATGATTATAGTGGACAAATATGAAACAATAATCAAATTTTCCTTGATGATTATTTAACCTAGAAGTATATATCATTATCACGACTTTCGGTTTGTTAATTTTCAAGGAAAATAGAAAAATAAAAAAGGTGCCGTTGTTTCCTTTGTTTTTGTTTTTGTGACAAGTATTATTATCAACAGATCGATGCGCAAATATTTTACATGGTTGCGAAGCATAGCCTTGCCGTGCAAGCTAGCTCCATTAATGAATGCGCTGGCAGCTAAATTGACTGTCGTATTCTTTGACCCAATTACCTTGGCACAACCTACTATACGACTTTGGCACAAATTTTCCATTAATATTCAACACACGTGCTTCATTTCTTCTTTGTAGGAGCAATATATATATATATATATA
>NW_010386097.1:0-1016 GCF_000414095.1 Morus notabilis
AAAAAAAAAAAAAAATCCGAATAAACTCTTGAACATGGAGGTTCTACCTATTACTGTCAATTAGGCTTTAGTCCGAGTTGAAGGCCTGTGTTAATTTGATTAAGAGACAAGAAGTCTCACGAGCTCAATTAAGAGAATAGTATATCTCCACATATTTGTCCTATGCTTTTTGTTTTTTGTTTTGCTAATTTGTCCCATGCTTAATTATTCTATTAGGATTATTAAGATTTATTTAATAGTTTTAGATCTCAATTATAATTTCTTTCTTTTTCTTTTAATCGTCGTTTTGATAGGTTTGGAAGCAAGGATTTGTGGAATCTATAAAATGTGAACGCATGATTGTGAAACTACTTTGCAACTTCTTCAATGAATATCTTAAACAGGGTTGTACTTTTCCGGGAGGGTCCTTTACAAAACTTACTTTAAGTAAATATCTCAAGTTTTATTAGATTAAAAAATGTGTTTTTGTAAAGAAAAAACTAAATTTGATTACTCATCGATTGATTTTTGGTGAACTATTGATTGATGTTCTTAAATCATCGATTAATTTTGATAAATTATAAGTCTCTTTTGAAAGATATATTTTTTTTTATTTAACAAAATGGACATTTATTGATAATCTTAAAGGGCCTACCTACAGTCCACTCATGGTGTTTCTGTGTTGGTGAATGGGATTTTTTTTTTCTATCTCAGGATTATTAGGATTTATCTATTAATTTAGATTTATTGTTTTGAATTTATTTTGGGCTTTATCATTATTATTTATCTTTCAAATTAGTATTAGTTCTATTATGATTAGTAGTTTTAGTTCTACTAAGAGTCGAACAACAACAAAAGAGCTATAAATTATATATTGCATGACGTTTATGGTATCATTCAATAAGAATTCATAGTTTTAGCTCAAAAACTAATTGTCTACTTTTTTCTACAGTATTGATTTGATTTGTCGTGTGATTCATAATGATGTATAGCGTTTGATATCTTTGTGGTGCGATTCGGTTTGGTCATTTGACTCA
>NW_010386098.1:0-1015 GCF_000414095.1 Morus notabilis
ATATATATATATATATATATAATGCACACACACATATATGCATGTGTATGTATATATGAACATGTCTAAAAAAATTGTGGAGGCAACGGAGGCTAAAGAACAAAAATAAGGAAGCAACCACTACTTTTCCTTTAGAAATTTGAACGAGCAAACATGATTGATCAAGAATGCTTCAAATTACTAGGCATGGCTTGGAGTTAGTAGCTATGTAACATTCACAACAATTTTTTTTCCCCTTGAAATAACGGGTTGAAACATTTTAAATTTTTGAGCTTTATTATTTATTATCATTAGTGATGGCGTTAGCAACAATAAAATTTGTAGGTAGTACAAAGTAAAATTATTGGGTTCCACACTTGTATAATTTGGCAGTTTTAATGCACCAATACACATTTTGATTGCAAAACTAACGATGATTACTATTTGTCATAAGAAAAATGATATTTATTCCTATCGAAATAAAACTCTATCACTCATAAAAATAATAGATCTTACTAGATTGGTCTCATTTATTCACCTAATAAGACCCACTTTATGTGAATAGCGGAGTTTTTAACTCCATCTAAATAAATAAATATATTTTTGTCATAAACTTTTCCTAAAAAAAAAAATTAAAAAAAAAAGCATCACTTTCCCGATACGGAAACCCTTATAAAAATGAATGGCCCCTAATATTCAAACTACAATGTACGTGTACGTAGAATGTTTTTCCATAATAATATAAATTCACGTTCATCCATTTAAGCTTTCTTTCCTCAAAACAAAACCCAACAAGTTGAAGAAACAAGCCATGAACACCATGTCTAGACAACTCTACTCAATGTCTCTCCCAACGGCAGAAATGAAGGCCAAAGCAGAAGTCTATTACGGCGACGAAATCTGCAAGGCAAAGTTCACTCTTTTGTTGTCCCAAATAGGCTTCCCTGATGGCCTTCTCACCTTGGAGGACATAGAAGAAGGTGGATATGTCGAGGACATTGGATTTGTGTGGCTCAAGCGCAAGAAGATGATGAAG
>NW_010386099.1:0-1017 GCF_000414095.1 Morus notabilis
TTTTCATTTATGGTCATGGTTTAATTTATTGGTATATATTGGAACTAAATCTTTTGAAATATTATCTTTTTCTCTCTTTCAGATTCTAATCATGTTATAATTTTTTCACTTGTAAAAATTACGTTGTTTATATATTTTTTATTTTCTTTTTATCTAGGGAAATGAATTAAATATAGATTAATGTATGTATAACTGATTAATAAAATGAATGTGCTTGTGAAGGAAAATGTAAAGTTAAATTGAACTATTTATATGAATAAAATAATTTGTTGAAATTTTTATATATCTGCACAATATACTGTAATTGCAATTGTGTTATTGTGAAATTGAATTTATAATCAGGAATTAACAAACTTCCATATTTACATATGAAATTTATCGCAGGATAGATATATAAAATAGTCCATAATAATTACACGTTTGCAATAAGTAAGTTATTGAATTTGCCATATCAAGCATGGCAGCACATAAAACAAAGAAAATAAAAATAATACATCCATTATGCTGGTAAAGAAATAAAATAGAAACAAAGATTATCATATCTAAATTTATCTATCGTCATTTTGCTGCTTCATAGATTAGTGAACACATCAAAAATCTTCTTCTGTACAACATTATTATTTAGATTTTATATAAAGATAAAAATACAATATAGCAAATGACATTATGCAAATAAATAAGTACAAAAATTAGTAGATTATAGACGCAATAATTTTTTTGTACAAAGGCTGTGGCTCAGGTATTAAATATAGTCAATAATATATGGCAAATTAATTGGCTTGTATGTTCTTAGCCAGTTTGTGGCTGCCAATTTAGCAGCAATAGCACAAAGCCAGAGAATTTAACCACATTGGATTTGCCACATAGATTATGATATATGTATAAAAAAATAAATGACTGGAATAAGATATAAATCTGCCCAAAAACTACTAAGTGAATTAAAAGAGCAGAATGATAAAGAAGAACCACTAAAGAGATGATGAGGGGTGCATAATGAGTAGTAGTAATTCACAAGAA
>NW_010386100.1:0-1016 GCF_000414095.1 Morus notabilis
ATGATAGTTTCATGATTGTTAATAATTTATAAAAAGGTAATTAGAAAAACAAAAGTTATGTTAGCCAATATATATTGGTTAAAACGATATTTTATTATTTTTTAAGACATTATGCAATTTTTGGAGAAAACTTAGTTAAAATGACACATTCACAATTTTTACGAGAAAAAATTGATGTTAAACGCCTCATTCTTTTCGCTGATTCGAATTTAGAATTAGAGTTTGCTACAGTAAAAGGTTCTCATAAACAGTCACATCTAACTTTTTACTACAGTAAAAAATTCTCACATAATATCACATCTCAATTCAAATTAAAAATTCGAATTAGCGAACCGAACGAGTTGCATTTTGCTAAAACTATCATCAAAAGTGATCACAAAGAATCCCGTGATGTTCTGTGTGTAAATTTTACCACGTTTAAAAAACCATTATATGCTTTGACATCATCATGATATCTTTGACGACATTAAAAAAGCATCATAAAATTCACTTTTTTAACTAATGCTCGTTAGAAATACAATGTTGACATTGTAGACTTTGCTCAAGTGAAATAAAATTTTCAATTCCCATTCACAAAGGGTCTTTGTGGCCCGCCAAAAGCCAATTAAAAGTTAAAACATGGACAAGGGGCAACTAAAGTAACAAAATAAACTAATCTAGTGATGCTTAATTTGCCAAGGAACAAGAGAAAATTTAGAAATTACAATCGATAAAATAAATAAAAATGTACAACCACTCTTTCTGTCTAAAGGTTATAAAGAGACCTTCCCTCATTTAGCTGTAATTACAGGTCAAGCTGAAAAAATAAATATAGATAAAGAAATATACCGACCAATAAGCCAAATAGAGCAACCGATGATAATGCATTTATAGAAAACACAAAATATGTTTTAAGCAATAGCCCCATTCATTTCACCGATTCGAGTTTAGAATTCAAGTTTTGTTACAGTATAAAATTTTCAGAAATAATCACGTCTAACTTTTTTACTACAGTAAAAAGCTCTCACATAAAATCA
>NW_010386101.1:0-1014 GCF_000414095.1 Morus notabilis
AAAGGATGACAACTAAGGTTGGACAAGCATTCCTAATCGACTTGTATGCGTGTGTCCCAAGTCAGGTAGTGTACTTCTGTGGATTAGTTAGTTAAAATTGTGTTGATTTTTAATCAACTTTTATTTCGTATCTTTTATTGATGGGACGGATTATTGTTGCATGTGGTTCTTCTCGTGGCCATTTCATGTCTTGTCATGACAACATGATGGAACAACTTGGTCTATCAGGACCATCACCGTAGTACAATTTAGTAATTAGCTCCAATGTAAGCATTGGAATGTCCTCATCCAGGTTTGACTGAACAATGTTCCAAATGTGACTCTCCAGAAGAAAATAGAATTTGGGGGAAAAAAATGTTACCGGGCCAGGGACGGAGCCAAAAAAATAAGTGACAGCGGTGGGGCGTATACTAAAATTATCGAAAGAAACGAACCGGGTGGCTATTATGTGGTGGGGTAAAATCAAAATTCAGAATTAAAAGAAAAAAAATATTTCAGGTAGGATGGCCGCCTATTCTTGTCTGTACGTGGCTCTACGGCCACCAGTGTTGTTCAACACCATATATTAGTGGAAGGTGTTCTTATTACACCTTTTATTAATGTGTGCTGTTGGATCGTGCTAGTGCCTCCTACATTATTCAATTTAGAGCCCCGTTACCACTCAACATGCCACAGTTTTCTCTTCCATTACTTACAGTAGCTTTAGGGCCTACAAGGGCAGCTTTCTAAATGTGACAAATTATCTAAGGAAGGTGGGTTATGTCCTAATTTCATATGAAGAAGAAAGATTAGATAGTGAACTGAATTCTCACTTCAGAACAAGAAGAACTAATTTTTTTTGTTTCAATACATTTGGTGGGATTTCTTTCTAATTTAGTTGATTTGTATCATTTACAAAAATCTACTAGGGAGGATCTTAAGAGAGTAATCATACAACATTCCTGATGCTCCTATACAGATTGTGTATTATGGAGAAAAAGCAATAGACAAAATATATATGTAATATATATATAT
>NW_010386102.1:0-1017 GCF_000414095.1 Morus notabilis
AAAAAAAAAAAATTTATTAGATGTAAAATTAGTGTGAGATTTCACATATTACAAGGAAGACAAACATAGAATTTCAGAATTTTAAAGGGGCAAATTACAACTTTTATCAGATGTCACATAAAATTAAAAGAAAAAAATTTTAAGTGGTCCGATCACATATTCTTGATTTAATGTGGCACTCCCTTTAGTGACGGATGCAATGAGACTTTTCTCTTCATTTATTATTATTATTGTCGTTGTTTCTTATAAACGGATTTTCTCTTTAGTTTGCTCCTTATATCCAAATTTGGATAGCTAACTGATGACGTATTGAGACTTTTCTCTTTGTTATTATTATTATTATTTTGAGATAAATGAATTTTTCCTTTAATTGAATATGCTCCTTAATAACATCCAATTTGTACTTGTGCACAGAAGATTTGGATCGACGCCATTGAAAGTTAATTTCAACTTCCTCCTCTCTACGCCATAATTGCTACCTAGTACGTTGTTGCATATTTTACCAATAAACTATGCAATAACTTGTTTGTTTCTCTATGGATTCCCACTGATGTATTTTTCTTTCTGTTTTGAGTACACTCTTCTTGTCTCTTTATCTTGTCGTTATAGAAAAACAAGAAAAATGTGATTCATATAAACACATTAACTTATGCTTTTTCTCATCAATTCGTACGGCAAGCATGCCTCCACCGTGCTTGGCTTGCCGTTTATCTTTAGAAGGTTTGACAAGTTAATTGTTGTTTCCGCTGCTTGAATAATCAACTGCCATTATTCTACTTATTCTCTCAGCTAATTTTTTTCCGATCTTATGCTGTTTCGTTATTGACGTTTTATTTATTTATTTGTACAACAACTAAAAGATTTATATATTTTTTTTTCATTGTAAAGGAGTGATCAAGCTATGTAAGTTACCGACTTTCCCATTACATTTTAATGTGGTTTTATCAAATTAATTTGTAATTACTTAGTACTATTAATAGGTGTTAGAATTTAAGGCAGACACCTTAAATTTCTCTC
>NW_010386103.1:0-1018 GCF_000414095.1 Morus notabilis
GAGTTTGTCACCGTCACTGGATGGTCACCGGATTCTCGACTCTTAAGACAATGGCTAAGTAGTTAGAGGTTTGGTCTCGGTCGGACGGTTTTATCCATCAACTGTAGTAGTTCTTATAAATGAGCTTTAGTCATGCTCGATTTTGTTTGTGTCAAGTGGGTCTTTTTCTATTAGGTCTCGACACTTGTGTTTATACTTGTGCTTCATCCGTCTTCACTGGTGGATCCAATCAATATCCAAGATTCAATTTCCACGTAATTTGTGGTCATTTGTCACTATTTATGTAATTTGTTAATTTAGTAATGAAATTTTTCCCAAAAAAAAATCTTTGATTCTTGACTAACAAGCTTGACAGATCAATTACACGCTTAAAGGCACACAGACGTTAGTCAAGACCACAATGGTTCAGTACCGAAAGTCTCATACCAATAACAGAAACAGAGAAATCAACTTAGAAAGTAAAACATTCAGTAATATTTATCTATTACGGAGAAGTATTAATTAGATAATTCGAAGTTTCATTAAACTACTGTCCAACCAAGAAAGAATACTATTTGTTATAGGGTGAAATTCTAAACTTTAAACTGGGCATTGGATGGGACTCACGCGTCATAATTAAGGGTATTAAATGATCGGAGACAGTTTTGACCTAACTGACACGTCGGATGGTAGTTTTCTTAAGCGTAGACTGCAAGTAAAAGAAGTGGCGTACATAGGCGAGTGACCGCTTCAAGGAGTTGAGAACAACAGGAGGTCGACTGTACCAGCAGCTGAAGACGAAGATGGTTTTAAAAGCGCTTACGAGATTGAGTCTATGTAAGCCGAGAGATACGAGATCTACTTTGAGATTTGTTATTTGTAATTAAAATATACGAAGTAAGGAAGTAAGTAAGAAAATCGTATTGATTTATAGATATTTCAACCTATCAGGAATATTTTCCTTACATTTTGGGATAATGTCCCTAAATAAAATAAAGAAACTTGCATATACTACAGAGATATATAATAAGAAGAGGTC
>NW_010386104.1:0-1018 GCF_000414095.1 Morus notabilis
ACTCTTCTGACGACTCTGAGCTGTCAGCAGTCGTTCCCGGATAACGACTATCTTCTCATTATTTTCTTGGATAACGTCCGGTCCAAGAGTGAGTCGATCCTCCAACTCGAGCTAGCAAACTGGTGACCTGCAAGGTCTACCATACAATGCTTCAAATGATGCCATACCGATTTTAGACTGATAGCTGTTACTGTAGGCGAACTCAGCTAAGTGTAGATACTTCTTCCAGTTTCTACTGAAGTCTAAAACGCAAGCACGAAGCATATCCCCTAAAATCTGGACGACCCTCTTAAATTGCTCGTCTATTTAAGGATGAAAGGTGGCGCTGAAGTTCAATTACGTTCCCATGGCTTCTTGAAAGCTTTTCCAATACCTGGCATTGAAACGAGTGTCACAATCTGATGTGATTGATAACGGAACTCCGTGGAGTCTAACAATGTGTTCTAGATACACCTCCGCTAAGACCTTTCTAGAATATGCTGCACAGAACGATATGAAGTGCGTAGACTTTGTTAGCCTATCTATAACAACCCATATGGCATCATACCTTTTCTCAGTCCTTGGCAATCCCATAAGGAAATCCATCGCAATATGTTCCCACTTCCATCCCAGAACAGGAAGAGGCTGTAACTCCCCGATGGGTTTTTGTTGTTCTGCTTTAACCCTGAGGCAGGTTGCACATTATGAAACATATTCACGAATGTCCTTTTTCATACCTATCCACCAATATTGTCATTTTAGATCTTGATACATCTTTTTACTTCATGGGTGGATGGCAAACCGTGATCTGTGAGCTTTATCAAGAATAACCTTCTTATCTCGTCTACTTTAGGAACAGCTAAGCAGTTTCTAAAGTATAGTGCTCCATCTTCTCAGACATTCCAATTATCCAGCTGTTCTCTGTTCTGAATTCGAATCTAGACCCCTCGAAGATGTGGATCCTGCCATTGATTTTGTGTAATGTGTTCTACAAGTGTTGGAGCAGTAATTGAGCTGTACACCATGGCTTGATTATAGT
>NW_010386105.1:0-1018 GCF_000414095.1 Morus notabilis
TCTTAAAAACCGTGTCTCTTTTTGTGTGAAAAATAAAATAAAATAAAAGTTATAGTAGATAAGTCATTTTAAAAATATATATGATAAATAAAATATAATTTAAAATATTTATGGTAATAGCACATGTACGGTAAATTATTCATTTTGCCATAAATATCCTCTGCAAATGAATAATTGCTTTAGCACATACACTGTAAATTATTCGTTTATGTAGCAAATCTGTAACGTAAATTTACCCCAAATATGCTATGAAAATGAATAATTTTCTTTTTTCCATGATATTTTAAAATATGATACTTACTATAAACATTTTCAGGAAAAAAAAAATGTTATTTAGTTGTTTCTCCCAAAATAAAATAAAAACCTGAAAATAAAATTTCTTATGGTGTCTTGTTTCTTACCAACCCCAGAAGGTCCAATCAGGGAAGGTAATGTAGTTTGTGTCGTCACTCCCACAGTATCGGAACAAAACTAGTTTAGGGAACAACAATGGTAATTGATCAGTACCGTTGGCCGCATCAACCCCATTTTCATCAAACTCGGGCCAATCAGCACAATCAAACATCAGCTCCAGATCAGGCACCTTTCCTGGATATTTCCGTAACAACTGTAGGAATCCCCACAGCGAAATAACGTCCCTCGTCTGGTACGAGTCGCGGCACTTCTCCACGTAAGCCTTCCCGTTGACTATTACCAGCCTAAAGTAGGCCCCCATGCGGGCTCTCTCCAGCGACTCCCTCGTGATGCCCTCCCGGGCCCACGGCTTCAAGTCCTCGTGGATCCATCGGAAGTACTCCGGACACGTGGCGCCCGGTGGCTGCTCGTGATCTTCCTCTTTTTCGTCGTAGAGGGTGGAGCATGTTCCTGTGCAGCCGTACACGGTGTAGTTCAGTGGAGCTTCAGTTCTATGAGGGTACGTGTCGAATTTTACGGTGGCTATCGCTGGTCCCTGAGGTCTTCTTCTTCCCTGTTGAAGTCAATAAAGAAAACGGAAACACAATCAAAGGAATTCTTTTTT
>NW_010386106.1:0-1019 GCF_000414095.1 Morus notabilis
TTTTGTTGCGCACTTGTCCATTTTACCCCTCCAGAGTTGGCTTCTTTGGGAAGGATCTTCCTCCCTAGGGTTTTAGGCAATGATGTCACCTACTTTGAAGAAAAATTAGATAAAAATATATTTGTTGACCAGAGTATAAAAAAGGTGACCATAAGAATGTATTTTAGCCCGATACTATTTATTAATGATAAATTTCGTATGAAAGTTCAAGGAAAAATCATAATTGTGTATGAAGATCAAACCCTTTCTTTATTACATTAATGTCCATATTTTTCTTAATTGAGTTTTTTCTCTTTCTCGTTAGGAAAAAAAAGAGGGAGATTATTGGTGTTATTTTGTTCCTCGTCTCCTTTATTATTCATAAAGAAAAAAGGTTTTTGGAATTTATCTCTCTTAATACACTTATTTAGTTCTGTGTTATTTTCTTAAAATTTATGTCACTCTTAAATTAAGATATAATGAGAGAAACTCAGAAAGAATGTGCATAAAGTTTATAGTGTTTAACAAAGAGCATAAATCTTTTAGAATCTTTTTTGGTGGGCTGGTCTATTCGTAGTGCCAGTTTTTAATCATTATATCTGGTCAAAATTACATCAGATTGAAAATTATGCAGAACTTACATAAACTGATACAGATCTGACAACTGAAAAGTAGATAACTACTGATAGTTTATTTTTTTAAGTCATACCAGAGAAACTCCCGAAGCTTTATGCCCTTTTAGTGAAAGGTTTTCTTTCAAGAAATATCATAACTTACCAATAAAACGAGAAAGACATTCTTACTATTATACCACTGCATTAGTTTAGTTGAGGGAAAGGTAACACATCAATTGATTCAGGCACTTGAACTTTTGTAAAACATATGGTATTGATGCCATTTTATGATTTAACCTGAAAATATTTTCGAAAGAAATATCGTTTTGAAAGCTTATGTTAGTCATTTATTTTTGAGAAAATTGACCTAAAAATAATATCATAGATATTTAATGTTTTACACTATAATACAGATTCATTTTTTTT
>NW_010386107.1:0-1019 GCF_000414095.1 Morus notabilis
TCGCAATTGTAAGAAAAATGACGCCGTTCTTCTTTACCTCATTAATATTTCAGAGACTATTCTTGACCAATATTGCCGTTCTTTTTTTTTGCGACGACAATGTTTAAATGTCGTCGCTAATACTTTTTAGGAAACCACCAAAGTTTCCGCCTTTTATTGAGAAAAATTTAATCCCACAATTATTTGCGACGACACTATTAAGAAAGTCGTCTCAAAAATAGTCCTTGTAGAATTTTTTGGAACCATTTTATGCAACGACACATGTCATCGCAAAAACAGTCGTTCTGGAAAGAATTTTCTGGAACCATTTTTTGCGACGACTTTTCAACATGTCGTCGCAAAAAATAAAAAATATATGGAACCTTTTCGCATGAAACTGCCAAATTTTCCGCCTCTTTTTGGCCACGTCACTGGCAGCTATAAGTGTCAATATTAGCGACGACATGTCGTCGCAAATAATGGACAAACTGGCACCAAAATTGTTGACGCTATATTGGTTTTGATGCCAATGATCATTAGCGACGACATGTCGTCGCTAATAAGTTGTCAAATTTTAGCGACGATATGTCGTCATAAATATTTCAACTTTGTGCAACGACATGTTGTCGTAAATATTTAATGCGACAACAAGTCGTCCAAAAATTTTGTTTTCTTTTTGGCGACGACATGTAGTCGCTAATATTCTAATATTAGTAATGACAAATATCGTCGCTAATAATGTCGTCGTTAATAATCCTTTTTGTTGTAGTGTTTTGGTTTTTTTTCTTCTCCTCTTTTTGCCCACTATTTCTCTAGTTGAAATAATTCATTCTCATATATATAGCTATCTAAATTTTTTTAATTCTCAGAAAATATTTTGTCCCTGGTTTTTTTACCTGTTCCTCCTCTTTTCCCTTATTATGTTTTTTTTTTCTTTTTTCCGTTCTCCAAATATGACTCTCATAACTGTATTTTTGTCTCTAATTTCACATTTAAGTAATTTTCTCTACATATTCATGCTTCAATTTTTTAAACTCTCG
>NW_010386108.1:0-1019 GCF_000414095.1 Morus notabilis
AAATGGCTTCCTGCCTTTCTTTGGTCTCATAGGTTTAATCATGTTTTTTCTCTCTGTGAAGGACTTGGGGAGGGATATGCGGGACATAGCATTTGCAAGTGCACAGGGAAGTTTTTGGTGGAGGGCATACATAAAGCTTACAATCAGGTTGAGCATAAGCTGAATTTCAAATATGCTCTACGGACCACTCTTTCGTTTTGTTTTTTTGGCATCCTTCTAGTTTATTTGTTAATTATTAATGACATATTACTACAGAACAACGTGCAATGTGTAAGGGTTATGAATTTTTTTCTAATTTTGGTTTTTTTTTTAAATGTCTACTAAGAGGAAATGGTAAATCACACAACGCACAAATAAGACTATGGCAAGTAACTTATCACACAGAATGTGCTTTCAACAAACATTGCATTTAGGCAAAAACCAATTACCATAGTGAGCAGATATGCCATTTTTATGTTAAGAGTTTGAATTTGTTTGACTATGATCATTTTTAGCATATATCTGAAGGCTTTTTATCTCTGAAAGACAGCTTGTCAAACATTATAGTATTTTGCTAATTTTTTCTGTAATAAAAGAAATAAAATGGAGGGCTTGGTTGTAAAATAAGGTTTTAATCTCAAAAACTAGTTCACTACCGAACTTTTGTTCCAATGTTCGACTAGCAAAGAGATGAGGGCTTACCATGTTCAATCCGGTGGAAGAACGAGTATAATCTTTCGTTAATAGCCCCAAACGTGATTCTGATGAAGTACGAAAAGTTCTCCTCCGCCGTCTACGACCGGCACAATATCTCCACTTATGCAGAGGTTGAGATCGACAGTGGCGAAGACATCTACACAGAAGAACGGCCAGCGGAGGACGTCGTGATTCTGATGAATGAGCTATTTTCTCCGTTTGGGCAAATCGGTGAACGGCGAGGATAGGTTTCCTCGGTCAATAGAACAAGATCTGGCTCAAACGGAACAACTATCTCAAACGAAACAAAGATCTGGCTCTAACGGGACAATATCTCGGTTGCA
>NW_010386109.1:0-1019 GCF_000414095.1 Morus notabilis
AAAAAAAAACAACGTCATTCAATAACCAAAAAGAAAAACTTCAAATGCATTGCAAGTAGGATTATCCATATAATTGAACTCGGTAGACATATGTTAGATTATACTACAGATAGAAAAGTCCATGGATCTTGTTACTACTTTTAAGTCTAAATTTACTACCAGCAAATTTTTTGTGAACCGCTTACCTAAAAGTTGCAAGGTTTTTGGAGTTGGACCATCACTAGTTGTATGTTATAACAGATCCTTTTTATATGTGAGCATTTGTGTGGATAGGCATATATAGGATGATCTTTACATGATTTCTCAATGAGAGACTGAACCAAATGCATGATAATTTTGTATTGGAAGGTCCAACACGTGGTTTTTTTATATTAGGAGGTAATTTTTACTTTCTTTATCACAATTGACAGGCGGGGTCGAAGCGCAAGAGAGAGTGTGATCCTGACGATATCTCTCGGGGTGCAGCCCGGGCACATCAGTTCTTGAAGGAATTCTCCGAGTTGCCGTTGGAGAAAATGGATCGAAAGCAGATAATGGAAAAAATAAGCATGTTGAATGACGACATGCAAAAAGATGCAGTAAACTCTCAGTGGCTCCAGCAGTTCATCTGATTCTAGCTTCTCTAATTTAAAGTGGAGTTCACCCTTTTTGTGACTTCAGACATTTTGTAAAGCTTGTCTTGTAAATGAGCTTGTTAATGGAAGTGACATCTAATATGAAGTGAATGTTTGGTATATGGGTTCTACTGCAGTGTAAACCCATGATTTTGGTTCTGTTATAATATTTTTCTCTTATAAAAATTTTGAATGTTAAAAATCATAATCAAGAATCTTAATTTGAACCCATATACCAGACAGACGAGTCGTAAACTTTCCCCCATTTTGCGGCTAAAAAGAATTCACATGCAACTGCAACCTACTAAAGCTAACTAGGTCTTAGTTTTTGGTCAGCTGGCATTGTAAGGCTGCTCTTCATATATGAAAGTGAGAAGTACTATACAATATTTATTCAGCGTAATA
>NW_010386110.1:0-1020 GCF_000414095.1 Morus notabilis
CCCCCGCCACTCCAACGGCGGCGGTGATGAATCCTCCAAGTCAAGGTGGGGCTCCGACAGGAGCGGTGGCGGCGGATTCGGTCGGGAGGCGAATAGGGATTTGGGTCCTTCTAGGGCCGACGAGGTTGATAATTGGGCGACGTCGAAGAAACCCTCGGTAGCTGGGAACGGGTTCGAGAGGAGGGATAGAGATAGAGGAGGATTCTTCGATTCGCAGTCGAAAGCGGATGAATCGGAGAGCTGGGTTGCGAATAAGAGCTTTACGCCGTCGGAGGGACGAAGATTCGGCATGTCCGGCGGCTTCGACAGAGAGAGAAGAGGAGGAGGAGGAGGAGCAGGGTTTACATCGAACGGCGGTGGAGCGGATTCTGATTTCTGGGGCAAGAAAAAAGAGGATAGCAACGGCGGTGGGACTGTGAACGAGAGTGGGAGGCCAAGGCTGAATTTGCAGCCGCGAACTCTGCCGATTAGTATCGTAACCTCGCCGGGTTCGGGGCCGGCGGCTTCTACGGCGAAGCCGAAGGGCTCGAACCCGTTCGGAGAGGCGAGGCCGAGAGAGGAGGTTCTGGCTGAGAAGGGACAGGACTGGAAAAAGATCGATGAGCAGCTCGATTCGATGAAGATTAAGGAGGTGGGCGAGAAAGCAGAGGGTGGATCTTCGTTTGGGAACAGGAGTTTTGGGATTGGGAATGGGCGTTCTAGTGACCACACTGAGATGAGTTGGAGGAAGCCTGACACCACGGAAGATGATGCTTCTTCCCACAGGTTTGTACTTTTGTTCCTTCAGATATGTTAAAAACATGTTAAAGTTCACTGCTTTATTGGATTTTGTTTCAAAAGGTTGATGCTTTTTCTTGTTATTTAACGGTTGATAATTCATAATTGTTTGATAATAAGCTACGTTGCTGAGAACTTGTATTGTTGTTAGAATTATGTTTCAGTCTAATAACTATATGATAATAACAGATTTAGTGGTTGATAAGTGACTCTTTGTTTGTCTATACGTTGTTTTGTTCCTGC
>NW_010386111.1:0-1020 GCF_000414095.1 Morus notabilis
CACCCATAGGATTGCCAACACCATTGTTTTCCCCATAATCCTCCCCTTCTTGCCATTTCCAAACACTCTTAGATCCTCTTCCAGTAGTGAAGTACAGCTTTTAGGGCTGATCCAAAGAAAGTCAGCTACTTTAAAGAGACGCATCCAGAAACCCCGCACAACCTGACAATGCAGAAACAAATGATCGATGTCTTCCCCATTCTCCTTGCATAAAACACACCAACTTGGCGAAAGAAGCATATGAGGATGTTTTTGTTGGACCAAATCACTTGTATTTAATTTCTTCCGATAACACAACCAGGCAAAAACCTTAACTTTTAAAGGAACGCAAGTTTTCCAAATGGAATTGTTAGCATGAAAAGGAATGAGATTTGAATTAGGGACATCAATCAAGGAATGAAAAAAATAAGCACAAGTGAAACCCTTTGCATTGGGTATCGAAATCCTCTTATCTTTCACTTGAGGCCTTGGAGAAAAATTCTCCAAGACACTGGACAGATCCACAAACTCCTCCAACTCCCTTTCCCTAAGATTTTTTCTAAAATTAAAATTCCAACTCCACTCTAAGGGCTCAGAAGAAATAAAAACTTCATTGATTTTGGAATTTCCAGAATTAGAGAGGCTAAACAATCTAGGAAATCTACTAGCCAAAGGCTGATCACCTATCCAACTATCCTTCCAAAAACGAATTTTAGAACCCTCCCCCACTTCCTACTTAACCTTTTCCAAGAAAACAGGGAGACCTTGAGAGATGAATTTCCAAGGACTTCGATGATTTCCATGTGTAACCGGATTTGAATCTCAGTGATTCAGATGGAGCCCATATTTGCTTCTAATGACCGTGGCCCAAAGAGAATCCTGCTCTAGTGGAAATCTCCACTACCATTTCCCCAAAAGAGCTTGATTTTTGTGCACTAGATTTCCAATTCCTAATCCTCCATTTTTCTTGCTTAAACATACCGATTTCTAAGCTACCAAACAGTCCACTTTTGAGTCCTTTTCACCATCCCAAAGAAAATT
>NW_010386112.1:0-1020 GCF_000414095.1 Morus notabilis
AATCATGAATCATGATTCGAATAAGAGAATAAATTTTCAAACTAAACGGGCTCTAAGCCACCACGACACACTAATTTGACACTACATTTAAAAAATTCTCTAGTGCGTTATTATTTTTTATTTTCTTAAAAGGTTTGGTTAGGTTGAAGTACATTGACATAATGGAAGAGTTGTCGCCAAACACATCTTAACCGTTTTTCAGGTAAAAAAGTTTTAAGTTATAAATGAACTTTTCAGGTTCGAGCCTCAAGGTTCCATCAGCAAAACCGAGTAGGACAAACGAATCTGCACCTTACACGTGGCATCTTCCACCGACTTGTTTTGGTGTCGGTTGCTGGAGGATCTGATCTAAACTAGGTAGTTAAAGACCCTCCTTTTTGTAAAGCAAATAACTACTCATAATTGTTGCACATTATGCGTTTTATCTATAGCTTCAAATATGATTAAATCAATAAGAAGACTGTAAATAAGACTCTTTCAATAAAAGTCTAATAAATAAATTCAATAAAAAAATTTTTAAAATATTATGGATAATTAACAACGACTAGATTAATTGATGGTTTTACTTTTCATCTTTTGTTGTAAAAAATGCATTTGTGGTTAAATCTAGCGTGAAAATTAAGGTATGTATATTATAAGAAATTAGGTTGTATCATACAGTTTAAATACTAATCATTAAATTAAATAATAATAATAATAAAACTCAATTATCTTATAAATTGTTGTCAATTTCTACATTAAAAAGAATTTCATCATTTTAAATGCTTTTCTCATTCAACGGGCGAGATTGAGTTGAAATGGAATGTAAAGCAATTTATTTCGGCTTTTATTTGATAGAGGGAAAAGTGAAAGGAGAGAGAGAGAGGTGAGATAAGTAGTGAGAGGATTTTGATGCTCATAATTATTTGTAGATGAAAAAAGATGAGTGAAAGAATTAAGTGAAAATTTTTAAAAGTGCTTCAATTTAAATCTCTTGAAATATAAAGAATCAATAAATAGATCATATATATATATATATAT
>NW_010386113.1:0-1020 GCF_000414095.1 Morus notabilis
AAAGTTTTAACAAAACTTTTATCGATGAAACTTGTTTCGACGAAACTTCTTTTAATGAAAGTTGTTAACGAAAGTGACATATGATCATCTTTAACTTTCACTACTAAAAATTTATGGAAAAGCAATGTTGGTTAGGTTTTGAGTTTCTGCATAGTACAAACACCAATTCTCTTTAAAGAATAATCCTTTTAGATGTTGAAATCTCGGTGAAAAATGTCATGAATTAAAAAAATTTCCAATACAATGCTAAATTGATGTGTCAATGTGAAATTTTAATATATAGGTGAAAAATATTCTCCAATATGATGTTATTTTTCTTATGCTAAATTTGATAAATATTATATCTGATTGCAAATTTGATGCCAATATAAAAGTATCAAACTTGATATTTAATTGTTATTAATTGGTATATTAACCTTTAATTTAATTATTATACCGTTTTTTCATTATTTTAACATTAGAAGTTTACTTTTAAAAGTTTTAAGATTTAATAACTGATCAAATATGTTCTTTTTACATTTTCTAATGACATATATAGTGTGGGCAGTTGCATTAGTATTGAAAATGATCTTACTTTTAACAATGATATTATATGACATAATTACAAAACTAATCCTTTCTTTTAGAAGATTACAAAACTAATCCATTTTTTTTAAAAAAATATAAAAGCTGTTATTATAAACAAAAAAGTGTTTGGTACACTAACAGTTTCTATAGGAAAAGATTTTTCCAACAAAATTAGCTATCATCTGTAAAGAGCATAATTAGTCAAAGAATGAGTAAATTTATTATTAGCTTCTCTAAACACATGATATAATTCAGCTCTTGAAAAAGATAATAAGTTAGATACATTTAACAATAACACTCTAAACTCATTACAAAAGGAAGAATAATTATTTACAGTTTTGATGATTATTAATGCACCAGACTCCACAAAATAGATATTTAGACTAGTAGAATCTGAGATCTTGTTCACTTCGCAGATTTGAGTTTTTAATTCGAGTTAAGATGTGATATTTT
>NW_010386114.1:0-1020 GCF_000414095.1 Morus notabilis
AAAAAAAAAATGAAATGAAAATTAGTATATTATACCATGAAAATTGAAAAACTACTGCCCATTTAGTATATGGGTTTAAACTAGGATTCAAACCAGGATTATTGATTCTGAATTTTAAAATTTAATTTTTTTGTGAGAGAAAAACATCGTAGCAGAACCAAAACCATTGAATTTGCACTATAGCACAACCCATATATCAAACATACACTGCATCTTTCACCGCTATAGCAATTTACTGGCTTTTTGTCATTCATGTTTCTATACAACAAATCCCCTCTTTTCAGCTTATCAAAATCCAAAGCATAAATACACATACACCAAAAAATGCATATACAAAGGATTTTCGGTTGACACCGTCACATGTATGTTTCTAATGTCATTATTACACAAAATAAATACGAAAATTTGAAATAATACATTCACATTTCCCATACAAGCTCGACCGGTTCCACATGAAACTGAGATAAAAACCCGGTTATGGATGATTTTTGTAAGCAAGAAGGAAATTCACATAAACATGAAACAGCAAACAATTATGAAATCATGATTGATTGATTGATCAGAAAAACAAAAATCACCTGATGAGAGGCGGAGCAATAAGCAACCGCTCCGCAGCTACCACATCGTCTTCTGGCTGGGCCCACGCACCGAGTCGCGCGTCCCTTCCACGCGCACTCCATTTCCGGTCTTACTTTCCTTCACACTTCCCACTTATTCTCTCACCAAGGTTAAGCTTTGGTCTGTTCTGTTACTCTCTCGGAGCCAGAGGAACGAGAATCAGAGAAACAAAGTTCTGGGCCTTAATCGTAGTTTTGGAGCCCAATAGAAGAGTATTCTCTAACATGGGCCTGATATTGAGAAACGGACCCAATCTTAAAAAAACTAAACTAAGAAAAAATTACATGACCCAGGTTGATTCGAATTTTTAATTTGAATTAAAATGTGATTTTATATGAAAATTTTTTATTATAACAAAAAATTAGATATGATTATTTTTAAAAACTTTTTACTACAACAAAA
>NW_010386115.1:0-1006 GCF_000414095.1 Morus notabilis
CAAACAATGGAAATCGTCTCAGCAGTGGATAAATAAATGAAAATTTATCAAAGTTCAAAGTATAAATAGAGTTGATCATTGACCAAAGTAGAGTTCTCTCATCTTCCGAGTAGTTTCCCATGAAAGTTGATTATACTTTTTTTTTCATTAATATTTTATTTTACACTAGTGTCCTTAAAGTAATCAGCCATCTAAGCATGTATAAATACAGCTCCTATATAAGTCTTACAAGCTGAGACAATTAGCAACTCGGTAGCAAGAGAGATGAAGTTGTTCAGGTTTTTATTGTTATTTTGGATCCTAATCATTGTTCTTCTCTTCAATCCCCCGTCGGATGATCGCTTTGGCCGGTATGTAGAGACGAATTTGAATTTACAGTGGCTCGGTTTAGAATTAATCGATTATTATGACAAAATCTTTGTTTTGTTCTTTCAGCAGGCTGCTGATCATTGGGTGCAGCGCAGGTCGAGCAGACCCTGGTTCTTCTTTGCGAGCAGCTGGTCCACCTCCGCCACAGCGGGATGCTGGAAAAATTCCTCATCGATGATTTAAGGAATATGCTTTCTTGTAAATCGTCTGGGATTAAGCACAACTCTGATGGAAAGTAAAACGCATCTTAGGTTACTGCATAATGCTATTATTATTTTTGTTTTACTGATCACTAAATAATGTTATGGATACAAATTCTCATTTGCCACGTTATTCATTTGATGTTCTGAACTGATACACAAGGTACGGAATAGTTAACTTTGGATGTTTACATGTTTAAACTAACTGTATCTGTATCACATTAAGCAATTAAGAAGCTGGAAAGAAATCTACATGGAAGCCTGAGAAACGCGTGTAAGGTTTGATTTGAAAAAATTATTGTTAAGCCTAGTCATAGAGAGTATTTCTATAGCTTTTAGATTAACAACACTTTTCTGAATAATTTTATTAACAAAATTATCCCTGAAAATAAAAAATGACTAAAAATATTTCTAAATTCAATTCTAAAAAAAAAAAA
>NW_010386116.1:0-1017 GCF_000414095.1 Morus notabilis
ATGTTCATGAAAGTTAGATTTGTTTCATTTTTATTGTAGCTAACATGTGTGCTTCTTATCAATGATTGTCCGTGATACCATATTACTGTGTCTGACTGTTCCATAATTAATGTGATTAAAGGTTTTGTCTAGAATTGACAAGTTTGCATGTGGGCTCATGTTTTCAGCTTTTCTCTTTTATTTTCAGATGAGCTACAGCGTCATGCTAGATTTCGCTTAATGCAATGATTCTCCCAGCTGCTCTCTACTTTTGGCAAATTCCGCACTTTATGGACCCTTGCATATTTTTGCCGCAACGATTATGCTGCAGGAGGGTATGGATATGATTCTGAGAATAGGCTGTTAAATGAGGTTTCAATACTTGAAGCATTTAGTGACTCCATAATTTGTTACCGGTTTCTTTGAAGTTCGTAAATTTCTTTGGGCATCAGTTGAACAGAGCTATCTGCTGTTTAGAGAAAATCGCTTATTGTGAAGTTTCAGTTCCTTGCTTCTGACTACATGATGCATCTTTAGGATTGTACATGACGAAAGGTATTGGACTAATGAGGCATGCATGAGTTGGAGACGTAAACTGAGTTTTCTTGATGACATGATTGCAAATGCTATTTAATGCAAATGGTTCAAGTAACTCTGGAAAGTTTTCTAACTTCTAATAGATAAGTAGATTGGTATATGGAAGTTGGGGTCTAGTTAAATCTCTAGATAGGTAATCTTCGGTGTAGGTTGGACCCTTGCACATTTGAGGGATAGTGCAAACGGCTTTTTATGAAGTTTCAAGTTCTTTTCTGTGAGGCATAAATTTTTTTCCTTTTTGTCCAGGTTTAAAATGTTTTCTCATGCTGATGCTTCCGGTCAGAGAACTGCCTCCGTGGCTTTGAGGAACTGCCTATATCTGATCCCTTTGGGGTTTTTGGCCTATGATTGTAAGTCACAAGATTTCCAAGCACAAATTGTTGTAGTTACTTTTTTTTGGGGGTAAATATTGTTCCTTGATGCATTTAAAAAAAAAAAAAA
>NW_010386117.1:0-1020 GCF_000414095.1 Morus notabilis
CCGATTATGATAATACATAAAGAATAAGTCCTCCATTTTCAAATTGGGAATTGTAGACAAGTCATGTTTTCTTTGAATACTTGTTCTTTTTTTTTTTAAATAAATGATTTGGATTCTTTTCGAAAGTTTCTAGCAAAAAGCGTGAGAATAAACAATGGTGAGCAGCATGTGAGTTCTAAATTGGAGTTAATTATTTTAATTCTAGCCCACGAATCTGGCAAGTGAAGTGCTTTCGTAGTTTCTTCAAGTATTCCCTTCACATTATATAAAGTGAACATTTAAAAGAATTTATTGTCATAACATATTTTTAATCTTGTACTTTCGGAATAATTGTGATTAATTAGCAATTCTATTAGTAATTTTTTATTATGATTGAGCAACCTAAGCACTGTTCTTCTATATAAGTTACAAGCAATTGTTAATTTGTTGAGTTGGGAACAGCTCTGTCCAACTTTCCACCAAGTTAAATGAATTTCTTAATTAATGCTCATTAATTATGATTTTACACGTAATTTTTGTTAGTTTACCAATCCATCTCAAAAGCTTAAACTGTTAAGAGATATGCTACCAATAATCTTATATTCTAACACTCCTCACATGTAAGTTGAACAAGAAAGTTTTTTATTTTATTTTAATTTTGCTATTTGTTAGGTTTTTTTATTTGTTTTTACAATTTTGCAGTTCGGCTTAACACGTGGACATTTTTTAAATGGGATTAAAGAGTGTATTTGTAAGAGTTTGAACTCAAAAACTTCTTTTTTGATACCAATTTAAAAAATTTTGGGTCAAAATAATTCTCATGCACAAAAATTCTAAGATTCAGTACATCAGTATATAGATGGTATAGACTAATACACAGCTAATATATTTCTATAATGAAGTTAATACACCTACAATAATGTAAATGACACCTAACGAGTAAATCAAAGAAAATAACTAATTAGTAGGGTCAATGGAATCAATCAATAACGGTACGTTTGGTTCATTCGTGTCATGGTTCGAATTATAGTTCGTGGCTCA
>NW_010386118.1:0-1021 GCF_000414095.1 Morus notabilis
GTGGTCCACTAGATGAATGAATCATGAGACATTGTCAAATCTAAAGATGGATACAATGACTTAACCGTGCAAATGGATGAATAATTATAACAGGGCAAAGGATAAGCTGTGCATGTGGTGTGTCGATAGTTCATTAGATACCAATAAAAAAGGGATCACCAGCTCCCAGACATGGCATCTTATAAACAGTAGAAGGGGACAAAATTGCAATAAAAAGGGCATTAGGTATTTGAATGCCAAGAAAAAAAAAAGTTGAGGATCAATATATAACCTAGGTCAAAGGTCAAGGACCTTTTCTACAAATAAGCTTTTTTCTTTTTTATTTATTATTATTATTATTATTTTATTTATGATGAAATAGCCCTTATGAAGCACATAATGACTTAACGATAAAATTGGACTGGAAAAGGGAAAAAGGACTAACAAACTACAAACTTAACATTAAGGATCTTAATGTGATGAACGAAAAAAGGCATAGGGACCAAAGTACAACATGAGTATAAATTTATGGAACAATGGAAAAAATAAGCCAAGAACATTGTAAAATGCCAAAATAATCAAAATTTTACCTAATTTGCACTAGTTCAATTACCAAAATTAAACACTTTAAGAAGGTAATTTAGTACTCTTAAACATCTATAAAATAATAATTGTTTTGTATCTTAAATATCTGGAGAAATTCAAACACCACCCTTATGATAAAATAAGATATGAAATTATCATTAGACTACATGTGTAACGATGTCTACATTCATGATATTATAATCTATATTAGTTGATATTTGTGACGTCGTGAACTTCGCGAGAGTTTTTGCAAGCTCTCAAAATATTGCAAAAATTCGGCATATAGACATTTTAATTTTTGGTTATATAAAGTCAGAATATTGTTTTTAAAAATTGTTTTCTAGATCTTTTCTAGCTTGCATATGCGTCACCGTCACGCATTGCTTGCTTTTGAAGTTTTGCACGAGGCGAAAAATTGTTTTGACAACTCTCTCTACTATACGTTTGAAAAAAAAAA
>NW_010386119.1:0-1013 GCF_000414095.1 Morus notabilis
GGCAACAGGAACAATATGCCTTTAGAACAAGAAAGAAAACCTTTATTGTCGCTAAGTAAACAATGTAGAAGTACAAATCCACAAGAAATTCTTGCGAGGCACTCACGTTCATATTTTTTCTCTAATTCGCCAGTAAGATGCCTTTTCACAAACGTTGTTTTCCCTGCATCACTCCAAACACTTTCAATGAAGAAAAGAGAGAATAATTCAGAGGAAAATAATGTATCACTGAATCCGTATATCTAACAAGAATACAGGAACACGGCTCAGAACAAAACTCATTCAGATCAACAGACAACAAAAGGAACAAAAAAGAATATGTTTCCCACTAGATCAGACAGCAAATATAATTGAATTCAAAGATTTGAAATGATTATTTTGGATTTCAGGTCAAAGACAAATTCAAAGGCAACTAAAAATGTTGTTCAGTGGAACTCGTTTGGCCAAACAACATGCACAAAAAGCATAAAACACAAATCAAAACTGCAAATCTAAGAAGAATCGAATCACCAGTTGTTCATTTACCTAAAAAGAAAGCAGAGATTCACTTGAAAGGAGAAAAAGCTCTTATCATCCTAAATTCAAACGAAAACCAACAGATCATGGCAGAAAACAAACTTTCGGAGAGGAAAATTACCTATTCCACCATCGCCAACGATTACAAGCTTGAAGCTAGGATAATCGACCGTCTGCTGGTTCGGCAAAGCCTGAAAGTTTTCAAAAGAAAAATTGAAATGCACAAACAAGAATCAGCTTTCTCAGCAACCAAACAAAAGGAAAGACGAAGATCAAAGAAAGAAAATGCAAAGTAGCCGATCGGAGAAAATAGGGGAGGAGGCTCTACTCGTAAGCATATAACAAAATTTTTTACAACGACAGAAAAGAATATTTACGACGACTAATCATCGCAAATATAACTTAAAATTATTTGTGGGAGGAAGATTCTAGAATTCTTATTTGCGATGACAACAATAATGTCGTCGCAAATATTTTTTGGGGACCCGCCCAATTTC
>NW_010386120.1:0-1021 GCF_000414095.1 Morus notabilis
GGATAAGAGTGAGAGGGTAGTTTCAGGCAGAAAGAGTATGAGGTCCTGAGTATGTAAAAGTTGCATATTCAGAATTCATAATATAAAAGTCTACGAATTTCTCTATCAGAAGAATAATCCCATTGAAAATCATGTTTTTATGTGATTTACTTAATGCATATAATTGAATAGTTCACAGAATTCTAACACTAAAGTCGTTTGTGATGCCATGTTAATCACAAATATTTCAATATAGCCAATCAAAATTCATCTAACAATTGCCAACTTATCCCAAAAATCCTCACCCCAAGCAAAAGTTCTCTCTAAATGCTCTATTCCAGGTTTTCAGAGAAAATACAAACATCCATACATCATCAAATCACCGAATCTAATATAAAATTAGCTAATAATTCACTGCGTCAAACAGTGACAAGCTAAAACATAATTCCAGAAAAATGATCTAATCAGCAAAAACATTTCGATAGCTAGACATGCATAAATAAACACAAATAAAATCAGCTATATTAGCGATGAAATAACAATTACAATGCACAATTCAATTTCCTAATCAACCAAACACCTCATCAAAAGGTTAAAAAGAAGGAAAAAAATCCAGATCTTAGAAATTCTAATCTAAACAAACAGATTACCATAAACAAATCCGAAGGCGATTATCACTTACCGAGATGGAATTCATGGCCGCATTGAAGCTTGGCCCAGGATCTATCCCCATTATCGGAGACGGCCTCGAGGCAAATCGAGCAGGAGACGGAGCCGCCGCCGCCGCCAAGGCAGGACTTTCCGCCACAACCGCCATCGGCGTCTTCGATCACCACATCGTCATCGTTCCCCAATCCCATACCAGTTTCAGAGTCAGCAAACCCTAGTCACCGTCCCAGCGACGTTACGAAGTCTGAAATCTCACAAAGAAAAAAAGTTGTCCGGCGACAAGGAATGAAGATGCGGATGGTGAAACGACGTCGTCACGTCCGGGAATTGGGAAGTTACGGAATTTGATTGGATTTTTTTTTTTTTTTTTTTT
>NW_010386121.1:0-1022 GCF_000414095.1 Morus notabilis
CTATCTTTTTGACACATTACTACAACAACAGCTTCATTCATGCGTGTGCCACCTGTCGCCGGACCAGTCCGTCAGGCTAAAACTATAGCCGAAGCCCATACAATTAATGTTATTTTTTTATATTCTTTTTTCTTCTTTTTTAACACAAGTCAAGTTTATTAATTATACAACTCGACAAGTAATAATTCAAAGCAATAAGAGAAGAAAAGAAAATAATCTAATAGAATGGAAAAATATCGAATATTTTTCTGTTCTGAGTCTTACAATCTTTACGCCACCCTGGTGAAAGTAAGGATCTTATCCTAGCTAGTTCTTTAAATTTCAACACCAAATAACTTTACCCACGCACATGTTACTTGATGTTTAAAAAAGTCGAAATATTACATTCTGCGTATTTTTCTAAGAAGCGAAATTATTAATTTCTCATGTTTCTGGCTTAAATAGTAAGGCAACCATATTGAGATGAACTATAAATTCAAACACTAATTCGGAGTTTATGTTTTCTTCAAAATCTTGGACTTTTTGACTGATTTGAAATCATTTATCTCGCGGATTCGAACCGCGGTTCAAATCTTTTTATTACAGTACTTTTTCTCATAAAAAATTTTAAATTCATAGTCAAACTTTATGTTCATAATGATGAATTAACCAAACGAGTAGTCCGAACAAAAAGACAATATGGGCGCAATGGCTTTGAGCATTTCAGACATTAATTGATTATCCTTAGGATTAATATTGTTAATACTGATTATTACATATGGTGACGGCATTGAATTTGATGAAAAAACGCGCGCTTAAAGGAGAAAGTGAAGGATTTGTATACGTTAACTCGTTAAGTGTATTGGGTTTAGTCATGGTCATGCATGGAAGCATTTCCCAATGAGATCGAATCAGTCCCCTCCTTTCTTTTTGCTTTTTCACAGTTTGCTACAGCCTTCTTTACCATTCCCCAAGAAAAATGGTGGGCAGTCTTGAAAGTTCATATTTGCATCAGTGCAAGTACTTTTTTTTTTTTTTTTTTT
>NW_010386122.1:0-1022 GCF_000414095.1 Morus notabilis
ACGAGATCCTCATGAAGATGGCTGAAGAGAGTGGACGACCTCTTCAGCTTTTTTCTTTAGAGCTTCTGGTGACTCGAGGAGATGAAATGCTTCTGTTTGGTCTATTTCAACTGTTATCGCGGCAACTTCTGCGTGACTACTTTCAAGATGCTCCACAAGGGAAGATAGATCTTCACGTAGAACCTAGAATTTTATGCAAATATAGAAACTCAATAAAACTAACAAGCGGTCCCTAAAAATGTGTGAAAGAATTCCAAAACTAAGATGACAGACCAGTCTCCCGCACCTTTGTTATCATTGAAGTAACCAAAATAGTTTGTACACTTTGATCATTAGAGTTTGATGCATGTTCCTTTAGTGGACTCAGGAATTTCTGAATCTCAGGACCTAAGCCATGATTAAATATATCATCCACCTCATCGAATACCTATTAAAAATCAATGTCATCATTCAATATAGTACAAGACATAAAAAGAATTTCAAGTCTAACAAAAGAGACAAGAAGACTTCTACATCCGAGGAAAATTGAGAACTTTGGTACTAATTGAACTAAACAATGCACAAGGGAACTAACCAAGTATCTGATTTCATTAGGGACAACGCTACCCTCCTCTATTTTCTGAAGCACTTCACCAGGTGTTGTAACCAATAGGCCAACTGAAGCATCCGATGCATCTTCCTGAACGTTAGACTCAAGTTGACCATCCTCCACTGTAGTCTTCGACTTCACAGGTTTGAGAAGGAACTTTACCACAGTAAGGAGCTGCAGAGCCCATTAATGTCAATCCCAGGAGAACCGTTACAATTCTTTGAGACAGCATGAAAAGGTTAGGAAGGAAAGAGAAAAGACAGAACTAGACCTTCTCGGCAAGCTCCTTTGTGGCACACAGAACAATAGCTCGGGGAACCTTGGGCTCTTCACTGGACAATTTCGCATCCCGTCTTAGGCGCTACAAGAACAAAACATCTCAGAAGCATTTCATAAATACTCGGAAAATCACAATGCACCCAATTTCATCGCT
>NW_010386123.1:0-1023 GCF_000414095.1 Morus notabilis
AGATTATATTAATTTATGTAATAATAAATTAATCATATTAATTTATAAAAATAGATACCTAGCGAACAATTAAGCGGATAATTTGAGCTCTTTGACTACGAACAGTCCAAGCTCAAAGCTTTCTCAGAAAACCCAAATCTTTCTCATCTAGTCCTTGAAATCTGCAAGACTTAGAGTGTGGGCTCTAATAAAGAACTATCATATTAGATCACTCACTAATTTGTATTCCTTCACTATCAACGCATGTATGTAAAGAAACTGGAAATTGGAAGAACTTTTCTTCTCTTTTCTCTCTCTAAAATTCAGCTATCTTAGGAAAAAATAGAGAGCAAAAATTCACTTCACCAATTTTTTATTGTCTCCTATTTATAGAACACTAGGAGAACCCATTTGCTTTAACTTGAAGACAAAGCAATAGTAAAACTAGTTATTTCTATATTTTAATCTCATTAAAATACAGTTTCCTATTAATTTTGGAAATAAAATTCTCTCCCTTCCCTCTACTATATGGCCGGCCACACCACAGGAAGACCTCCCCATGCTTGGCGCAAATTTGCAGCAGGAGAGAGAAAATTCCTCCTTTATCCAGTTTCTAATTTTAGCTCAAATTTAAATCTAAATAAAGTCATACTTGACCTTCCTTTTGAATTTGATTAGAAAACTTGTTAAACAAGTAAACCAGATATCTTGAAGAGCAAGCAACTAAATCCTTGTGAGATTCTACCTGTGTCACACGCCCCTGCACCTCCCTCTGCTTGGGCGTGTGACCTCCTGTGGCTTCACCACAGTGTGCTCTAAAATTAATGGTATTAAATCTCAATAATTCATCTTGTCTCATAAATATTACAAGGATGACGCAGGGACTCATGGACCTATAATTTTGAGCTCCAATAAATTAATAATTAATTAAACTCTTTAACTAATTAATTCTATTAATTCCAAAAGTTACTCTTCTAAAAACTTGAAATTGCACCCTCGAAATTATAGACATAATTTACTTCTAAGAACTTGAAGTGTCCATTT
>NW_010386124.1:0-1024 GCF_000414095.1 Morus notabilis
TAAAAAATTCTCACATAAAATCACATATCAACTTAAATTCTAAACTCGAATCAACGAAGTGAACGAGGCCTATCATCATCAAATCTGACGTTGTCGTATGTTGATGTCACAAATATCTTCTTTGTACTTCTTGAAGTACTCCACAAAAAGTTAAGCATAGCTGTATTTAAGCACTCACAATGGGCCCCATGTAGGCTCTATGAAGGTATAGAGCCCACATCTTCTTAGTGCGAGCCGTTTAGCTTTTTTTTTTTAAAAAAAAAAAATAGAGATAATTGACTATAAAACTCTTGCATAGAATATAAGATTTTTTTTTTTTAATCAGTAAGCACCTTTTAAGATTGGAGAAGCCTGAGGCTTGAACCGCATGAGAATAGAAGATTGGCTGAAGACCCCATAGCATAAGTCATAATTAATTGCCTAGATAAATAAGAATTATATATGTTTTTATCGAAAATATCAATAGTTACAAATATCGTTTAATTGTAAATTTATACTTATGCTTGAAATATTAGGGTTTTGAATTTGGACTTCGAATTCTCCTACCTAAAAATAGTATTGGTGACAACCATTCATTATTATGTGTGTGGTCACACGCAATGCCAGTTATAATCCAACATTAATACATAACATTATTGATAGTAACCATTAATGTTATTTAGTTTTTTCTTAATCAAAATGTAAGGAAAAATGCAAAGGAAAGGTGCTAGGGACTAGTTTGACATTGATATGTCGTTGAGAATTTCTAATGTTGCTGTATTATTAGTTAAAAATTATTGTGACCAGAATTATGTAGGTGTTTGGTAAATTTGTTTTCAAAGTTGTGAATATCAGAAGCAGAAATTTAGGGATTAGTAGACTATGTACAAAATTATTGTGAATATATATATAATGACTAAAATAAACATACTTTAATACACATACTTATAATTAGTTTTATTTCTATTTTTATAATCAATATTTATACACCAAAATACTAAAAAAATATAATTTTCATTTTATAATCAATATCTCTAAAAAAAAA
>NW_010386125.1:0-1024 GCF_000414095.1 Morus notabilis
GTCTAAAGTCAAAGGACGCTCGTACGAGATTGTTTAAGAAGTATGAATGGCAACAAAATGGTGGCCCACCCCCTATCTTGTCCTTCGGTAAATCCCAAGTTATTTATTGAAGTGGACCCCTAAACCTCCCGCATGCACGGGTTAATTAATCCTTTGTGGGCCCTTCATTAGCCCACAAATTTCTTCTTACAGGACAAAACCTGGCCTCTTGAACAAGGGTCTTTCACCAACAGAGTGGGACCTCGCAGTGCACGTTTCTAAAGAGTTATGCAAGACGGGTGAGATTTTTATGCAGACACGACGACTAAAAAATAAATACCTGATCAGTAGTCTATTTTTCCAAATCTTAACTAGAAATCTCTCTTGAACAAATAAGAAGAACCACAATACCAAAAAAAATAATAATAATTAAGAGGAAGTAGATCATTACCCTTAAAAAAATGCTAGGTATCGGGGCGGGTGCTTTTTTATTATTATTATTTTAAGGTAGAGGCCTGTGAAGAAAAAACATTAAAAATAATTTTTCAATAAATGGAGTCATAATTATTTTTTTAATTATTGATTGGGAGTATAATCATAACTTTTTTATAAAATAAATATATAATGATATAATCTAATTACTGAGTGGGGGTACAATTATAATCTTGAGAAATTTTAGAGATAAAAGTTAAAATTCTAAGGGTTAAATGTGACACGTGTTCTACTCATTATTATGTGACTTCAAAATAAAGATAATAAATTTTTTCTACTTAGTGAGTTGCGGAAAATAGCCAATCATTTTTGGGCTTCTCTTGTTGTTCAGTTTTTTGTTATGTCTTTTATTTTAGGAAATTTCTACAATAAAAACACTCTACCATATAGAATACACAAAGCATATGATGTGAGCCTGGTTACCGTGAAAGAATTCCTTATGTAACATTTGTTTAATAATCATTGTCTAATTTAAAATATTTAGTTAATGAATCTAAGAGAAAGATGTCTTCATTGAATAATCTTTCTTATGTCTTCATTGAATAATCTTTCT
>NW_010386126.1:0-1024 GCF_000414095.1 Morus notabilis
TAGACAACTACATTCAGAATGAGTTGAATGCAGATCTGACCAAGTTGTTGCTTGATCTAAGAACCTATGAATCTTTGAATTGGCTGAAGAGAAAGGCAGACAGTATGGAGTTGAGTGACATGACAAGAAATGCAAAGAAAAATGTATACCAGAAGGCTTATGGAAAATGTTTCTATTGTAATAAAGAAGGTGACTAGAAGAAGACCTGCCGGAAGTACCTCAAGAATAAGAACAAAGGTAAATATGATTTACTAGTTCTTGAAACATGTTTAGTAGAGAGTGACACCTCATCCTGGATAGTTGATTCGGGAGCTACTAATCATGTTTGTTGTTCTTTGCAGAATCTTAGCTCTTACAAGGAGCTTGCCGATGGGGAATACATCATCAGAGTAAGCAATGGAGCGAGAATATCGGCAAAAGCAGTGGGAGAAGTCAGACTTCAATTTAGGACTAATAGATTCCTAATTTTAAACAATGTTTATTTTTTTCCAAGCATTAGGAGAAATTTGATGTATGTTTCCAGACTTTATGAGAATTCATTCTCTGTTAATTTCTATTTCCATTTCTCGCAATGGTTGCGATATTTGTTCTGGAATTTTAGAAGATGGTTTATACCATCTTAAACCAATGCTTGACTCACTGCTTAATGTTGAAATGTTCAAAGCTACCGAACCTAAAACTAAAAGGTAAAAGATTTCTCATGAAAATAACACATATCTATGGCATCTTAGACTTGAACATATAAACCTAAACATGATTGAATGACTAGTAAATGATGGTCCTTTGAGTGAACTAAAAGTTAGTGAACTCCCAGTCTGTGAATCCTGTCTGGAAGGTAAAATGACCAAAAGACTTTTCTCAGATAAGGGTGAAAAAGCCAATGAACCTCTAGAGCTGATACATTCTAATGTATGTGGACCATTAAACGTCCAAGCTAGAGGAGAATATTTCGTCACTTTTATTGACAATTATTCAAGATATGGTTATGTTTACCTAATGCAAAGGAAATCTGAAACTTTTGAAA
>NW_010386127.1:0-1026 GCF_000414095.1 Morus notabilis
AATCTACATACTAAACGTCTCCTTAGTATGATAATTTTGTGATAGGGTATAAAAATAATAAAAATATCATACATCATAACATTGATAATATATATTTTTTTACTTTACCATGACTTTCTTTCTACAAAATTTATAAATATAGATAGTTGAAGAAAAGGCAAAAAGAAATTGTATTGAAAAATAAAAAAGAAAAATAGAGTGAGAAGAAAAGGCAAGAAAAGGAGTAAAGAACTCAAGACTAGAGAAAGAAAAAGGAGGTGGGTTTAAATATTGTTTGTAACTTTTTGATTGAAACAAAAGATATTGTTTGTATTTTTTATGTTTATAGATACACCTTCTCCAATAAAGAAAGCATCAATGTCTGTCCCAAAGTTTCAACCTTTGTAGTGTGGACACTGTCACTGACCACTTGCTAAGCCTCCAATTTTGCTGCGCTTTTTGTTTTCTCATAAATTCTGCTTCTGAAGTTTTCTCACTTATGTTCCAAAAAAACATCTCAAACCAAACATGAACACTTTATAAGTTAGTAAGAAAGACCAATATTCCTAAAAACTACACGTCGTTCAAGATTGGTGTGATATTCAGTGTGATACCCTTTACTTGTTATCTCAAAATGGGATCGTTTTGTTGGAGTTCTGGTGTGTATAACTCTGGTTTTCAGAGAACAAATGATGGGGTTTTGGTGAACTCTGGTATGAGATATGGGCCGGCTTCGGCTTTGGCTTTGGCTTCGTCTTCATCGTTGGTTTTAGATAGTGTGAGAGGAGAGCTTGTGGAGGCTCCGGTAAAGTTGGAGAGGAAAATGGTGTCTGCGGAGAAAAGTGTTGAGGCCTTGAAGAACCACAGCGAGGCGGAGAAGAGGCGAAGAGCGAGGATTAACGCGCATTTCGACACGCTTCGTGGCCTAATTCCCGGTGCAAAGAAGGTTGATGTTTTTTTTTTCCCTTTCTTTTTTTCATATGATTTGGTTGAGTTAAATTCTACTATGAGCTTGTATGACGAAAAGTTGTTTCTTTTTTTTTTTTT
>NW_010386128.1:0-1026 GCF_000414095.1 Morus notabilis
TTTTTAGCACAATGTTAATTAACTTAAGAAATTACTCAGTAAAAAATATAAACTCCGAAATTTAATATTTTCTTAGATAATTAGTCCTATTGAATTGCTATGACTATTATTTCACTAAATCTAGAAAACTATATACATATTATATGTCTGGCATATGCAGTGCACCTGTAAGGGCTAAGAACCCCGGAAGGAACCTTAACCTTCCTAGTTAAAGGCTTCCAAGGTTTGTCCATGAAATCCGACACGTTCACGCCTTCTGACGGTCCATACGATTCCTCCTCCGGCGACCAATAAGCGTTACCGATCCCATACTTTCCTTTCGTCTCGAACAACCAACGGTTGTGATCGAAATCTCCGGTCTGCGTCCTCAACAACATCGATTTATTGTTCGACGATGTCAACACTGACATTCTCCTATCCATCTTTGCTCCACCATCGCCGCCGCCATATCCTGAGTCTGGCTTCAGTTCCGAGGCTGTCCCTGTGTCACCGGACCCTGCAGCCACGGGCTGGTTGTCCGGGGTCGGCGGCATCATGACGGTGTAATTGATATAGTCGTTTTGGCCGGAGAACTGGCCTGACATGTCTAGGTCATCGTCCCGAGACAGGCTCACAATTCGGCCGCTGGACGTCCACCGGGCGACCTTTACCAGTGGGCGGCCGACGGACGAGGAGGAAGATGATGATAACGTTTTCTTTGGCGGACTTGATGGATGAGTTTCCATCTTAATTTGTTGTATATATCTTCTCGATCTAGCTCTTTACGAAAACCTCATGCATGTTTACGTGAAAAATATATTCACGGAATTTTTCTTTTTCATGCAGATGGAGAGAAATTAGGTGCAAGTTGGATGATCAATAGTTGTTTGAATTGAACAATGGAAGGAAAATTATAATGCCAAATTAGGTTGATATGATCATTTTAATGGTTTCTAATTTGTTTGATCTATTTTTAGATTTTTATTTTATGTACGCGAATGCGACTTCCCTTGTTTCAAGCTTGGCCTCTCTCTCTCTCTCTCTCTC
>NW_010386129.1:0-1014 GCF_000414095.1 Morus notabilis
ATATATATATATATAGACTTTTCTTTGTCCCTCCAACGTAACACTATTTACGAAAATATAACTTGATAATTATTAAACGTAACATCAATGTTAAAGAAAAGTAACACTAAAAACATTTAGTTATCTAAAGACTATATTACTTCTCTCTAATGTTGATTTTACGTTTAATAATTGTCATGTTATGTTTTTATAACTACATGTTACGTTAAAGAGACGGTACCTCTGGAAGGACTGAAAAAAAGCCTATATATATAATACTCGTCAAAAAGAAGAATTGGCGGCTCGAAATTGTTGATTTTTTATGGCCAAATTTTCCATATTTTCTTATGGAAAATTTTTGATTTGTTATTACAAATTTATCCATGTTACGTGCCTGATGAGTTAGGAGATAATCAAGTTATCTTTGGAAATTTAGTACATATAATGGCATACGTTAGGGAAAAAGATATTAATGACGAAGAATGCATTTTTGTTATGCTACTAATACTTGTACTTACAAAGAAAGAATTACGAGACCTAAAATAGAAATATATATATATATTTTTTGATGAAAGTACATTATATTTGAAGTTAACACCATTAAATATAAGAAATAAAACGTCAACCAATTTGATCAATTACTTTTCAGATTTTCTGAGCAGAGATAGATATGTGTTGTGTTGTAGCATATAGTCTTGTATCTCGGTTGGTCCTTCTCTTCTTTATCATAACGTTCGGTGATCACTAATGAGTAATGAATTATAATCATCTATATTAACATTTATTATTTATTAATTAAACAAAAACTTATTTCAACAACGAGATCTATTATCATTTTGTTTTCATATCCCCTAAAATTTTAAATGAGTGCTAATACTCCTAATTTATGGCCGACCATACAATTTGTTATATAAATCTGCAAATGGAGCTTTCCAGACATACCCACGTCTACGTGCAAGATGAACCCCGTTAAATTGTGATCTTCTTTGTTTCCCATTTGAGGAAGATGGATGGATGGATGGATCATTGTTCGAG
>NW_010386130.1:0-1026 GCF_000414095.1 Morus notabilis
AAATTAATAGATGATAAATAAAATACTATCGGTTAAAATGGTAATCTAGGACTAGAAGATTACTCCAGTAAAAGTACTAAATGCCACTCAAAGGCAATATTTTGCTTTCGATAAATCAAAAGGAATCTGTAGGACAGGGAAAGGATAAAGAACTTTGAAAAGGAGTCATATTATAGCCATAAAAGCCTTTTACTTCATAATTTGGTCAATCGAAAGAAAATGATACTTTGGTAATATGATAAATCGTTTGAGTTTATAAGTTTTAACCTAAAATGCTTAGGTTATTCTATTCTTTTAAATTCATAAATTTATCGTAATTTTTATAACTTTATCGTTGTAGTTTGTAAGGTCTAATATAAAATTTTACAAATTATCACATCTCTTGACATAGTGCCGAGAAAAAACATCTCAACAACATAAAAGAACCTAAATGATCTATTTAGAGGTGAAAGTTTGACCAGACCGGCCTGTAACGCCATAAAAAATTAAACATGTTTAATTATGTTAAATTATAAATTATTAATGTGCTTAATTTAATTTTCTCAATTAATTAAAAAACTTTCAATTATTTTTAGTACTTATAATTTCATCCTACAAATTTTTAAAAATACACTTAATTTCAATATATTTTCCTTTACTTTTTCCTATTTTTTTCTTTTTCTTTTCTTTTTCTTTTTTCTTTCTTTTCTTTTCCTTTTCATTCTTTTATTTTATTTTTTTCTTTTTCCTTCCATTCCTTCCCCGTGGCTGCCCAGAACTCTCTCACCCTCTCTTTCTTTCTTTTTCTTTTTCCTCTCTCTCTCCTCTGGTCTCACGGCAGCACACCTCTCTCTCTCTCTTCTTTTTTTTTTCTTCCACGCCGGCCACTTCCTCTCTGGGCTCTCTCTCTCCCACCGGCCTTCTCTCTCCGGCCATTTTTCTCTTTCTCCCTCTCTCTTGGTTGTACGGTCAAGACACTAAAAAAACAGAGAGAAATGAAGAAAAGCGAACTTTAATCATTTTGAGATAAAGATTTCTTGAAAACTC
>NW_010386131.1:0-1020 GCF_000414095.1 Morus notabilis
AGACAAAATCAAGCTCTAAAAATAACAAATACTCCATAACTAATATTAAACAAGTTAAAATCATGGGTTCCACTATTTACAAATCACAAATATAAAAAGACGAAAATAAGAATGAAAAACTCAATTTTAGAGTTTCACAAACTCCAAAATCTTCTTTCATTCTTCTTCTCTCCTTCTTCTTGATCTCCCAATGCTTTCTCCTGTGATGATTTATTGAAAATTAAAACCTAAACCTAAAGCTAGAAATATTATTTTTTACATTTTTTTCCCTTCTAAAATGGCTTAAAAGCCTTATTAATCTTGGCTTTTCTCTCTTCTTTTCTTCCTTCAAGGGTACTGTGCAAGGCAGCTCCCCCAAATGGGAGGTCTTTTCGTGGGTATAATGAGCTCGAGAATGAGCTGATCCAAGAGCCATGAATACTCGGTGAAAACGCCTTTAATCCACGGCAAATATGGAAGAGAAAGAAGACCAAAGCAAGTCTTGGATACGTGGCGAGAGATAAGTGGAAGCAAGGGAGAAAGTGGGAGGCAAGGAAGCCATGTGGCGCGCGTTGGGTGGCTGGGAGCTTCTCCTTGTCTGTTGAAGACGCTCTACTGGAGCAGTGAAATACACGCGCCAATATAAGCGCTGGAGGAGTAGATCCAACGACCAAGATAGAGAGTTTCTATGCTTTTTACACTCTCAATTCTGGGATTGTGTAATGCCGAATTCCAAGTTGAATTTCTGATTTGTTTCGTTGAATTTTGACCCCATTTAAGCTCTAAAATTTGCAAATAAGCCCACCTGTCACCAAATTAATTACGGAAATGAGAAAAATAATTATTTTGGAAGGGAAATTAAAATAAAAATTACTAAAACTAAATCAAATAGATTAAAATTAAATAAATTAAATTAAAAATTAAAAATAAAGTAAAATAAATTAAGGTAAAAATATAAAAAAATTAACCACTTAAAATGTACAAAAATAGTAAAATAACTCTATTTTTAATAGAGTTATCACACATCTAAATTTACTATTT
>NW_010386132.1:0-1020 GCF_000414095.1 Morus notabilis
TTCCTAACTTTCTCTTATCTATTTCATTTACAATTTTCAATCAAATTCCGCTACATCCCGAAAAGCAAAGGTACTGACGTACTATTCTCATTATTTTTTGTATAATATTTTGTTTCTATTTAATGTTTACTTACATTGTTTATTGTTTATAAACCTTTTGTTATCATTAATTTATGTTTTTTACAGAAAATTACGGAAGGAAATTTTCTTGATTTCCCTGATTTTGGAGATCAACCATTTTTCAAGGATGAAATTTTGATGCACAACTCTAACCCCACTTAACCGGATAATGTTCTGGTTGATAATCAATCAGTGCACAACGAGGATGTTGGAGAACGTGTCAAGGGAAAATGACCGCGCACTTCTCTGCATGGCAACATTTCACCGAGGAGCTACGACCTAATCTAAAAACATGTGAAGTTGAAATGGGTGAGGTATGTAAATATTACAAAAAAAACACTTTTCTAACAAAAAAGGTGGGGTAGTGGCCATCTTGATAGACATTGGAAAGCATGTCTACCATTACAGCAAGGTGGTAGTGTGGACTCCCGCCCAACAAACATTGTCACTCACATCACAAGATTTATAAAATCTTACATATGATGCACAACGTGCTTGTGAGGCACTAGCTAAATTTTTAGCTAGTGCCGAATTACTATTGTCTTTTGCAGATGATTCAGCATTTGAAGAATTTATTCAAACGACATTTTGTCCACAATTTAAACGGGTAAGTAGAAACACAACTCGAGCTGATTGCATGAAAATTTTTTATGCAATGAGACAATCACTTGTTGATAATTTTAGGTCTTTCAATACAATAGTTTCTTGCACTTCTGATCTTTAAGAGGGTTGTAATAAAACTGGTGATTTATGCGTCACGGCGCATTATGTTGACAGAGATTGGGTTTTACAAAAGCGAATTATTAGTTTTTGTTTATGTCTGTTTCCACATAATATGCTATTTTTTCTACTATAATGGAAATTTTTAATTTTTATGGCATTGAAGATAAAGTTTTAACA
>NW_010386133.1:0-1027 GCF_000414095.1 Morus notabilis
TTTAGGGAAATGATGTTTACAGTCAGTTAAGAAGCATCTGAGTTATGAGGTTCAGACAATGCATCCAAAAGAAATTCAAATAAAGTAAAGAAGACCAGTTTAAGTGCTTAGAGAAGTCCTATAGAGAATGATGCCTAGAAAATAGCTCCACACAAGCCAGATCCATTCCGTGAGACAGCAAATTATAATAAAAATATTACCCTCGAGTCATCCAACCTATACCATGTGTCTGGAGAAGAACGAATGAAGCTGAAGTAATGCCCAGAAGCAGATGAAAACCCAACATGGACGATAATTCCATAGAGATCATACATCAGCCCCGCCTATTTCAGAGAAGAAATGAAGTAAGTCTTTAAAACTGTCTCACTGTAATATCAAACTTTGATTAAAAAGAAGCTACGCGATCATGCCCAGCACATAATGTGACATTTTTCCCAGAACTTCAGATCATTGACTTTTGCTTGAAAATAATTCTATCATCCACCAAAATAGCCTTAACTCCACAGTACCAAATAATTATTTAATTGAAATCTATGTCCATACAGTCTAAATACTGCCTTCATGTGCCAATTATCTTGCTTTTAATACTTCTCATACTACTAGTAATACTATCATAAATGAACTAACAAAAAGCAGGTAATCAACTCACATTATCACCACTAGTACTAGTACTGTAGGACTGCAAGTCCAACTCCAATGAAAAGTCCACATGTTTATCAATCTTCTCGACAAAAGACCCATCAGCCTTAAACCTTTTCAAATGGAACACAGCAACAGATGGGGCCTGATCCACCATAAGTTGCTTTTCCACTGCCACCTCTTCCTTACAATTCTCACATGTAAACTTAATTTCTGAATCTTCGATCTTTTCCATCTTGGTAAAAGACCCCAGTGCACTTGGAACGCTGTCCACACTTTCAATCTCCAAACTCAGGTCAATCAGAGGTTCAAAAGTGTTGGAACTGTGACCACAGTTGCAACATTGGAGCTGAGAGTCAACCATGATGTTACAAGTCAGTAGGCAAAA
>NW_010386134.1:0-1027 GCF_000414095.1 Morus notabilis
AAAAAAAAAAGAAAAAAGGTTTTGTATGCATGTTTACATACCGTCAACTTCTTTAGCACGAGAGGATGGTCAGTGAGAAACTTAACGGCTAAAGTCAAGGCTAAGGAAGTTGTTTCAAAGCTGGCAAAGAGAAGAACAAACATTAGATCCAAAGCAATTGCCTCAGTGAGAATTGTTCCCTCCTTCTGAAGTTCTTCAAGGACATAGTCAAAAAAATCACTTTGCTGCTTTTTGGGGTTTTCCCTTCTTTCTTGTAGCAACTTCTTCAGCATTCTCATTGCCCTTTTTCGACCCTGAGATCAATAAATAAATAATATATAAAGGGGTCAAGGCCAATATAATAGACCAAAAAGGGACTTTAGATACAGCTTTTTGATTTATTACCTCTAAACATTTGTTGTAAGCTGTTCCAGGAATGTTCAAAGGAAAAGAGATTAAACCCTGGATGAATGCAACAAAATTTTCCCGTAGATTCTCCGACGATTTCTCTTGATCATAACTGATCAGTTTCTTAGCTGTCAAGTCAAATATCATCTGCAGATGCCAGTTATACAATCAGACTTAGAAGAACATCAACACATTGATGATTGAGTTTCTATGAAAAGAAGAATATTTAGTTAGTCCAAAACTAATTACCCTTGCAGTTGCTTCTTTCAATTCGATCACACCCCGGTTCGACCATTGTCGTAATTTTCCATTTGCCGCTTGTTCAACTTCAGGAAGCATCTTTTTGAGGCTTTCAGGACCAAAGAGATTGAGCACCATGTTCTTGAGGTACTTGTACATGAAACCATGTAAGGACCCCACATTCTGCTTCCCAAAGATCTCGGTGAAGGTCTCTGGATACCAGCTTTGGAACAAACGTCCCTCTTGTTGGAAAATGAAGTAATTAAGATCAGAATCTGTGGATATCACAACTGGTCTTCCCACCAAACTAGTCCTGAATATTGCTCCATACCTGAAACCACAAATCAATATTGCCATTAACAAATACATACATACACACACACACACACACACACACACA
>NW_010386135.1:0-1028 GCF_000414095.1 Morus notabilis
AAAAAAAAAAAAGAAAGATATGATGTCACATTACTTTAAGTGTGCACTGTGCGTCTTAAGGAAGTGTTTGCTCGGCGCGCATCGTGCCGCATTGGATCATGTTCTTTTATGACCTCCCGGGCTACAATATGCTGCACGTTAAACTGCAATTTTTATGGTGATCTCAGTAGATCTGGTCCGCAAAATGCAAAACGTGTTTTGCAAAACACGAATCCTGGTGGAAATCCACTCTGGCTTCGAAGTCATGCTGTGGGTTGTCTGAGATGAGGACAAAAAAAGTGTCTGATTTTCAAAAATTAATAAATTAATAAATTAATTAGAAATGTGAAAAATAAATAAATGTCCCTTCAAGCTTATAGGCTAGGCCGCTAGGGGTTCACGTGAGCATAATAAACCCCTCCACGTAATATGATCAGCAAAAAAAACCACCTTCACGTAATAATTGAATTTTTTTTTTCTTGGACGCATATACCTTAAAATAAGTTGTCACATTCTTTGTTCTACAGGTCACAATAGCAAAAACAAAACAAAACAAAACAAAAAACAAAAAAAGGTCACAAAAAAAAAATTAACTTTTATACTATTACCCTCTGAACTTATCCTAATCTCCACAATAGTTCTTGAAGAACAACTTCATAATTTAATATAAAAAGAGAAATTTCATTTAATAATTAAAATATATACAAATTATTTATAATTATAAATGAGCACTAAATATAAGTTATTTGAATAAAAGTCTAGAGCCACACCGGCAAGATCACTAGTGATAAGGTGGTCAACATGACCATAGAGGACATATTGGCGATGACCCATGCGACTCCACCAAAGGCTCTAAGTGCCCATAAACCCACCTCCATAACCACCACGAAGAGAGTTATATCTCGAGATTGCACGAGTGTTGGAGACTCGATACGCATGGTTGGCTAAAAATCCAACCCTTCTCATCCATCCCCCATCCGCACACAAAGTCGCCACCACCATCATGATTATCTCCATGGGACCTAGAGCATCATCTTTAGGGTTGAGGA
>NW_010386136.1:0-1027 GCF_000414095.1 Morus notabilis
TACAGTAAAAAACTCACATAAAGTCACATCTCAACTCGAATTAAAAATTCAAATTAATGAACTAAACATGCCTAGGCCATGATATTATCCTGCTTCAGAACAGCTTACTAGAAATTCTTACCGAACTGCATGATAAAACTAGACAGTGATCCCTGGATAAAGAAACGTGAAAAACAACTTATATTCCATCAACAGGTCAAGCCACTAAAATAATGAGACACGTTCTTTCAACTATCAAGTGCAGTTACAATTTATAGCCATCACCTCAACATGTATAGCTACTAAAATCCCAACAACTTGATATCCGGTTCAAATAGACCACGATAACAAGCTCCTAGAACATTGCTCAAAGAAATAAACAATTCACAAATCCAGGAAAAATTCTCAGCTCCCAATACTTAATATAAGAAATTATAATTAAGAAAATAACATTACGAACGAACAATAACAAACAAAAGATTAAACCCAGAAACAAACATGTACCAAGCATTCCCATTACGATGCGCCATACATACCAAACCACATTTAACATAACCATAAGAGATTCATGAAAACCCAAAAGATATGAGAAGCAATTGAAGAAAACAGGTTTCAATAGCTCATAATAATAAGGTCTACAAACAGACTGAAATTAACAAAAATTTGTCCGACTAGAAAACCACTATTGCGCATTGATCGGTACTAATTAGGTAACAATAAAAGTCAAAACAAACGGAAAATAAAGAAAACGAACGCCGATCCATTGAAAAGAAGAACTACTTGGATCTCTGTCTCATCTTTCGGCGCTTTCTCTTCAACCTCCTCATACGCTTCTTCTTCCACTGTCGCACCAAAATTTACAGGAACACAATAAGAACAAGAGAAATGAAGGAGAATTCATGAATCATACTAGTAATCGAGATCAAAAGGAAACTTGCGTCAGAATTTCAAAGCTTACCTTAGCTCTCATGGTGACGCTTCGCACGAGTTTGCTTTCAAACCCTAGATGATCAGAGAAAGGCTGAGTCTGCGGAGAAAGTGGCTGCAA
>NW_010386137.1:0-1028 GCF_000414095.1 Morus notabilis
GTGTGTGTGTGTGTGTGTGTGTGTATTTCAAGACATCTATGTTCGGCACTTTTAATGTTCCAAAATTATTTATTGTTGAAGTTTCTATTATCTTCGGTTCTTTTGCACCTTCACTTCAAACATACGCATAAAGCTAAGTTCCTTAGTCTTACTTGTACTGTTCAGATCTTTGGTGAGGCAGTACTTCCATTTCAGTGGCTATAGTTGATGGAGGAGTTCTTCGCCAATTCCTAAACGCTGCAACAAACACCCTACCGATCCTGACAAAAGGACCTTTCTCATTGTGTGTAATGCTAAACCTATAAGTTGTAGTTCCAAGCAAGAAGACGACAAATGCAATAACCATTACAATACAAGGAATCCCAAATCCCAGTGCCCAACTCAGATTGTCTTGTATGTAGCTCACAACCGCAATTGCTACCAAGGCACCGGCACATACACCAAAATACCACCAGTTGAAGAAGGAGCTTTTCGCTTTGCATTCTTCTGGATTTTCACCATCAAACTGATCGGCCCCAAAAGCCTGAGTGCATGGCTTGTGTGCACCTTGAGCAAATGCTACTAGATATAGAGAAAAGAAGAATAATATTACTTGGAACAAAGGAGGAGAACATGAAGTGATATCGTTGGTTTGGCATTCAGAACCACTCGGAGATGGAAGAACAGCTGATAGAGTCAACAAACCTAGTCCCTGACATTGATCCAAATTTAAGCCAAGAGTTGAATAGAAATCCAATATACCACTGTGCATAATAGGAGCATTTCTCAGTCGTTCTCCTTCAAAAGAAAAATGAGTAAAATTATGCTTTACATATCTTTTATGCGTATACTTTTATTTTTTCAATCGGAAGCTTTCCCAAAATGTTAAGATGAGTTTATTGGTCAAATGTCTTTTTTGAATCTACAAGTCCACTTTGAACCTAAACCTGCCTGCTGAAAGATAGTAAGAACGTATGGAAAACAAAGCTTAAGCCTTTGAGAAACTATTGGTAAAACGTGAAATTTCCAGTTTAACATTTTCTTTTCTC
>NW_010386138.1:0-1029 GCF_000414095.1 Morus notabilis
AAATTCTAAACTTGAACGGGTGAAATGAACGGTAAAAAACATGCATTTAAAGCCACACATCTCAAGGGTCAGACTGACATCAAAGAAAGATGAGCATAGCCGAAACCTAACAAAAGCAACATATCTCAAGGTGAGACTGACAGCCTAAAACAAAATAAGATTAGCATAGCTGATACCAAAACTTCTGTGAGAGTGCCATTCAGTCCCTTGCAATGTATGAACAAGAGCGCAGGCGATTTTTATTGGCACCTGATATATGGCATGTGCTCAAAGAGTAACTGATTCTAACATCTCTGTGAAACATTCCGATCTCTTGAGTTTATAACAAGTTTGAAAATATAGGCAAATGGTAACCAAAAAGAAAAATCACATTGTAAGAACAGCAATGGACCACAAAGTATCTGCGTGGTAAATTTCTTTGCCACCGAAAGACTTTAATTTTTTTTTTCTTTTTTTATTCTTTCTTAACAAAGAAATTTCATTCAAAGACTTGAAATTTTACAGGATATCAAGAGAACAAGCTGTTTACTGGCAAAATATAAGAAGCTTAGTAAAGAAAATTGATCCGGCAATACAATGTCAAAAGACCAAAATCCTCACGGATCTCACCAATCAGCTTTATCTATGGTAGTTAACAATCCACATTTCAAATGTTTTCACGACTCCGGAGGATATACAATAAATTTCAAAACAGCAAAGCATCGAAGTACGGCAACCTGGGGGATGTCCAACCACCTAAAACGACCAACAATTGCAACCCAAAATTTCATTTGACTTGATTAAAGCACCCACCAAAATAAAAACTACAAATATGTGACAAAATTAATTACTAGCAAAGTTTGACTATCTCATGTCTCGTTATTTGTATGCACCAAGAAATAGTCAAAATAAAAGAAATCCAATACATATGGTGTGTAACTTGTATATGACGATTTGATCCAAAAAAATAAACCAAGCAAATAGTGGAACACAATGAAAGAGCATCATTGACGAAGAAAGAAGGTAGGCTCAATCACGCTTTAGCTGAGT
>NW_010386139.1:0-1023 GCF_000414095.1 Morus notabilis
AAGTCGTACCACTTTAACACAAGTGTTGCTAGTTATGAGAATTTAATGTCCCACCAATGGACCTGATCCACTTGCACCTGAGCAGTGTCATGATTAAACAATCAGGACCGTTGATTTTGAATTGGACAGTCATTATCAGATGATAGGTACAACTCCAGCCAGAACTCTGGCGTGGTCCTCTTCACTCATATCCTCGCAAACCTGCAGCATAATTTATCGTCGTATATAATAACCATCAGAATAATTTTGAGAAGATATAATGATATATATGTACAAATTTTTTTTTCTCTGTGTTGGGAAATATTGTCACTACGTGACCGCTTGATCATGAATATGGTATAAAAAGTTCATGGCTCTTGAGAGTAAAAGATAGCTTCAAATTTGTGAAAGAAAACAAACCTACCTGTCTTCCAGATTGTGCTTGCTATTAGCTAAAATGATTTTACAGATAGTACACACGGAGATTTCTTTAGTAGAAACTGAGAAAATAAAGTACCGAAAAAAGACTCTATTTTAAGTTATTAATCTATATTAGACACTGTCTATTTTACACACATTTTTAATCCCATGTGATTTTGATCATATTTAATTATCAAAACTAACCCTACTAATAAAAAAAATACTTTTTTCTTTCTTTTTTAAACAGTACAAATAAGAGTTCATATTCTATCAGATATATTATCAACTTCCTCTGTAAAAGAGATTTTGAATCTGTGTCGTTCATGCAAAGCCGAAGGAAAAAACAAGAAGATGAAACATTCTTAGTAGGGCAAGGTTATAAAATGTCACTGTAAAGTTCTGGTGGATATATACAAAAGGTGAAGTAAAATCTGAGATGCTTGATATGGCCCGTATATTGGTTAAACTGAACAAGATCAATAGTGGATCCATTATGTTTTAGTGCAATATTCTTTAGTCAATATATTAGGTTAACCTGGATCCAAAAGAGATTCAATTTCACTAAAGAAAGAAAAAAAAAAAAAAAAAAAGGAAGAACTTCTTAGTAGGAATATTTAGAATTAT
>NW_010386140.1:0-1028 GCF_000414095.1 Morus notabilis
GATCTAAAACCTAATAAATTAACTTTTTAGATCAAATTGGGCTCCTGAATTGTGTTGGGCCTCCCAACACCAAATATATTTTTGTTTCACAATTGCTTATTGTTAAAAAAAAATAAGGAAAAAAAAAACTTACTGAATAATCATTTTCTGACCAGTTAATTTGTCTGTATATTAATATAATGAAATTTTGCTCACCATTACATTTCTAATTGATTTTTTCCCTTCTCTCTTTGCCCATGCATTATGATATTTCTTGTTTGTACTTTAAAACACCAAAAGGATATTTAATATAAAGATGGCTGGAGAAGAAGCAAAGAAAAACAGATTAAAAAAAAAAGAAGGAAAGAAAGATAAAAGGGAGTAGACTACCAGATGGGCTAACAGAAGGACAATGAAAGAGAATGAGTTAGGGAGAGGGAGAACGATGAGTGGAGATTAATAAACAAATTTTATATTGAAATTTTGAATTTGATGAATAAATGCAATAGGGAAGGCCGGAGGGGCGTATAATAGGATTTTTTTGCCTATTAGTCATTTTCTGTTGGCTTTAACACTCCTTAATAAATAAGGAGTGTGAAACATAAAAAGAGCAAACATTAAAGATCGTGGTCAGCAGCAACAATCCTATTTGTTTTACTCTTTAGCTGGACATAATGGAAATCTACAAGATTACCATCGGTAATTTAGAAGATGTTGCCTAAAAGTGATCCATGGAAATCTACAAGATTACCATCGGTAATTTAGAGGATGTTGACTAAAAGTGATCTTTGGTCATTTCAGTCGATCCCCAGCACCGGCCAGGTCAGAAAGTAGACTGGTAGATTATTTTTGATAATATACTAGATGTTTTTCATTTTTAAATACAAAATGACTTCGCCAATCGCTGATGCTGATCGCCAAAGGTTATATGAATTATAAAGATCATTTTCGATAATTTATTATATTCTTTTTGATGACTTGCCAGTTTATTTTTCATTGTTATATACAAGATGAACGGATGCTTTTTTGACTACTGCTAATATTCATAA
>NW_010386141.1:0-407 GCF_000414095.1 Morus notabilis
AAAAAAAAAAGAATAAATAGCATTGTTGCATCATAATTTTTTATTTTTTACGTCGTATATCCGAAACTTTTAATGTTAGTAAATTGCACTTAAAACTTAAAATTAATAATAATTGAAGATCAATAACTAATAAGCATTAATTTATTAACGATTCAAATATGAGAATAGCGCATAATCTTTTTTTTTTTTTTAAGAATTCTTTTTAGAATTGATCCAATATGAAATCAATATTGCCCCTGTATTCACTATTGTCCTTTTTATTTTTAATTTCTTTAAGTTGATCTATTCTGGTTATAAAAAGGTAGTTATTATTAAGAGGTAAAATAAAAGAAAGATGACTATCATAAAAGGCCATCTACCTATAAAAAAAAAAAAAAAAAAAAAAAAAAAAAAAAAAAAAAAAAAAA
>NW_010386142.1:0-1027 GCF_000414095.1 Morus notabilis
TTTTTATTGTAATAAAAAAATTAAATGTGACTGTTTTTAAAATTTATTTACCGTAATAAAATTTTAATTCTAAAATCAAATAACAGAATCTTAATAGCCTTTGAAACATGATAAGTCCTACAATCAGTCAAATCTGACCGTACCATATAAAATTTTTCCATGTGCAGTATGATATATAGAGATACGGACTGTTGAATTTTTTTTTAATTAAAAATAACTCAAATTTCAACGGACCATATTGATTTGTTCGTCATTTAACGCGTGATAAATTATCTGCACGGTACAACCATTAAAGACTGGTAGTACCAACAAGACTGCATGCTCAAATGACCATATACATCTACATAATGCATACTCGCTTACCTTATCTTGGATCCATTAACATGAGAAGTGAGAACCGAGACGCCAGTTTCCCCAACCTTAAGCAAGCCCTGCAAAAATTACAGAAAACCAACTTTTAAATTATAATTTCCTGATACTATGAAGAATCAGCCAAACTCCCAAAGGCTAAATTTTCTAGAACTCTGTGCATTATATTCGTTTGAGACTAAGGATCTAACGATTCGAGTTTAAAATTTGAGTTTTACTACAGTAAAAAGTTCTTAGAAACAGTCACATCTAACCTTTTTATTACAGTAAAAAGTTATTACATAAAGTCACATCTCAACTTAAATTAAAAACTAAACTCAGCAAATTAAACGGACCCTTAATATTATTACCTCTTCAATATCACATACAACAAGATCACCTCCTTCATTTGCTTTTGTAATCCCAAGAAGTGTGTGACTTTCTAACAACTTCCAGTTCTCCCAGGAGCCATTTTTGTGAAGCCTTCTGAGCCAGCTATCTCTTGTAGCTGTATAGATTGTACCTTCTTCATAATCAACAGCAATATCTTCTGGGCCATTGAGAAATCCTTCTCCAAGTTTAATCACTCCCTAAAGAGATTCAAAACAAGTAGTAAAACCAAATTAAGAACCAACCCTTTTGAAGAGAAATTAATGCGAATTGTATTTTTTTTTTTTTT
>NW_010386143.1:0-1029 GCF_000414095.1 Morus notabilis
CTGCTAGCACTGTCCATCGAGTTTGTATCACGACATGGTAATCCTCATACGTGACTACAATATTTTGCCTTTAAGCGAGTCTTAGTATGTTTCGTAGAATATTTGGCAAAATGCAGTGTTTGTTGTCTAAGATATACATGCATACAACACGTAGTGATGATCCTGTTTTCATTTTTGCTGCAGTTTCTTGTTTTCAGCTGTACTACTCTATGAAATCCACAAGCTTTCAGGGATGACGCTTTCCAAGAGTGAATCGAAAACTAAAAGGCACTGAATGAGATTCTGCGTAGTTTAGAAATTTATATATGAATGATGTGATCAAGTGTCGACTGCGGCTTTTTACTTGTTGTTTCTATTTAAAATACTACACCCGAAAGATACCATTTTGAGATGTATTAGATGTTTCTTAACAATTCAGTAACTTGGAAGATGACATTACTTGTAGTACTTGGAGAATTTCAATGTTTTCAATATAATTTTCTCTAGGCACCAAGATGCTTTGGGAAAAAGCTTATATTATTTGCGAACAAGTCTAATTTAAGTTGCACAAAAAAATCCAAGAAGCCCGGTGATCAGGCTGAAAACAGAATGTCCTCTATTGCTTGTGGCTCCAAACAGACTGGAGTGAGAAAACACTTATAATTGATGCTTCGCCGATTCTGTGAGTGAGCATGGTGGTTGTGATGTTGGTTTGAGTGAGAGGAAACTTTGAAGTTGAAGCAAGTTCAAACGGTGGGCAAAACTCGTCTCGCTTGCCAATATCAAAATCACCAAAAGTCCTTCCTCCTTGCCGGATAATTCTTACAAAGAGCAAATACCACCACAAGAAATTTCCCTGGACAAGCAACGTGAGAGTTTAGGCGCAGAGCTAGCCGGGTGTGAGGGTGGCACCCTCTCGGTTGGGGGCTTCTCCAGTTCTCCTCCACGCTCAAGAAATACGAAGGTGTCGGTAAGATTTTCTACTTGCTGAGTGAAAAAGTTGAGAAAAAAAGTGCTCAACTCGACAATTATATCAGAAGGCCAGCAATT